>NC_064430.1:27435000-27562500 GCF_023375975.1 Astyanax mexicanus | reverse complement strand
AGTGAGAGAGAGAGAGAGAGAGAGAGAGAGAGAGAGAGAGAGAAAGAGAGAGATTATGTAACTACACTCTTTCCTTTGTGTTCGGTCAGTCTTTGACCCTTTACCCCAATCGATAAAGCCTTTAATGGAGCGTCCCTTTAACCTGAGTCCTGCGCCGCAGTCCGGAACCGGAGAGTGGCCTTTGACATTAATAGAGAAATGTCATGTCGGGCGAGAGCGAAATGGACACCACGGCCAGGGCCTTTTAGGGACGAGCGAGAGTGAAAGAGTGAGGAGGAGAGAGAGCACAATGTTCTGGACATCGGATCACAACACTAATGGTCAGCTTTCAGTCATAAATACGCTCCTATTACACATTCAGGCTGACAGAGTTACGCTGAGGCCATTTCCAAACCTGAAGCTTCCTCTGAAGAGCACATCCTTGAGCCGAACTGTTTAGACGGGAGTTGCATCTCTTCTAAATCAGACTCAAGGAGCAAAGTACCAAAATACACCCATGTTCAACCTGCCTGCTCTTCAAAGAACTTGTATGTTGGAAAAACCTCTCTTCTACTTAGTTGTTTGATCTTTTTTTTGGTATGGACATATTCAGTCTAGGAGACTTAAAGGTCCTATGAAGGACCAACATTTGGTACGACCAGAACTGTTTGGTCCGGTTAAAAAGGACTCTGATTTGTTTGTAACCTTAGGGTTTTTTTTTTTTTTTTTTTTTTTAAACACCAGTAGTTCCTTTCTCTGGTCCAAATCAGTTGATGAGTTTGTTTACTTGGAGTGTTTTCTCCATTTGTTTGGTTTGGTTTCACACAGGCATAAACCTAGACGCACCAAAATGCGCACCAATAAACCACATGAGCAGGCTGTGCCCTCTGATTGGTCAGAGCTGTCTGGCATGGAAGTCAATATAAATATAAGAATAAAGTAAATATAGTTTGGACGTGCAGCGCAGACGTACACATAGTAAACTGAGTCACGTGGCTGTGAATGCAGCACAGACCACATGTGCATGGACACAGCGTTTGTTCATAGCTGTGATAATAAGCATTATCTGGCTAATATATCGGTTTAAACTGCGCCCTATCAAATAAATTGACTATATTTAATAGTTGGGTTGGATTGAGACCGGATCACGTTCTCACCACAAGAAAACCATTCCAAAGTTCGTTTGGGACCAAACTGAGATCACCTCTTCCAGCTGGTCTTGGTTCAGTTCTTACCGCACCTGAGTGCGATTAGACACACCAGACCAAATAGTGCTGGTTTGAAAACGCCCTTAGTTTGTTTCGAATGAGCAGGTGTGAAATCAAAACAACCGGATTGAGACCAGCTAGAAGAGGAGTTTTGGTCCCAATCAAATTTTGGATCGTTTCACTTTTGGTGAGAACGTGATCTGGTCTTGATCCGATCCAGCTATCAAATATACTCCTTTTATTTGGGTTAAATTGCTGATCAGGCGGAGTTTAATCTGCTATATTAGCCAGATAATGCTAACTACCACAACTATGAACAAACACTGTCTCTGCTGCTCCATGCTGTTTACACAGCAAGTGTAACACACTGTTGTTTCCTGTATCTACTGTAACTGTAGATTAACTCTTTAACAATGTATTTATAAACAGAACAAAGAAGGAACCAGGGGGACAATTTGTTACATTCGTCCTTCGTCGGGATATGCTAGTACTTCAAAGGGAGTCAGATTCTGGCAGGGATGCAGAATTTGGCACAACACCTGACAAGACAAATTGTAGAACTGATATCATGCCGATGTCATGTCTACAAACCAAAAAGAGTCAAGTATAGGTAGATGTCTTCCACATAGGCGATTATTACTGTATTTAACAAACGATCCTTAGTGTGTTCAGTTGCTAAACTGTCCAATACAATGCAACAAAGACACAAACATTGGTCTGGACTTGGGCCCCGATTTTCAGGTGAGGAAATGTCCTTAAAAAGTTTGATGTAGCATCCAAACACTAGTAGCATTTTAATACAATGTTGGTCACATGTCACCAAAACAGCGCTTTCCAAAGATGGCATGGACTCTACAAGACCTCCAAAGACACTGCAGCAAATGCAGATCACACCTGTCTTTCAGGCAAACCCTGAATTGAATTGAAATCTGGGGAATTTGGAGGTCTTATAATTTAGAATTTTTAAAATGTCCCTCAATCCATTCATCAAGAATGTGGGACATTTGGAAGTAGCATTATTCAGCTGAATGAGGCCACTGCCATCAAGAATGCCACTGCCAGGAAAGGACATTACCTGGTGGAAAGAGTTTCCAGAGTTTCCCCAGCATCTCCCAGCCTTCACACTTCCTCACCACACCGCCTTCCTTTCACAGTGTATCTTGGAAAGCTCATTTCCCTACACATCCCATTGCTAAGGGGGTGGAAAAGGAAATAGGGGTCCTCAAAGCGGTCCCAAATGTGTATTTGCATTGGAGCATCCTACGAAAGAGTTCAAAATGATGTTAAGGCAAACAATTTACCACAGAGTATTAAATACTAGTCAAATTGAGTCATACCCAACATTTATTGTAGTATTGGTAATCCATTAGAATCATTTCTGTGTTTTCTTCAAGTTCAGGAAGTCAAAGAATTGCTGAACGTTTCTTTCCTTCTCATCCCTTTTTTAACAACTCATCTTTGAGCATTATGTTTGTCCAACTTGTGTTGTGAGACCAACACCAATGATCATAAACTCTACAAGACCTCAGAAGGTGGTTTTAATCACTAAGACAATCCAGCAGATCATTTAGGTTCAGGACCTGTTCTTAATAAGGCAAACGATCTGATTGAGATCTTTAGGAATTTGGAGTCCAGATGAACACCATCCAACTCTTCCTCTTGATCTTCAAATTCTCTTCAAACCATTTCTCTTTAAAGTGTGTAGTGTGGAGAGAGCATTAACTTGCTGACAGAGGCTACATCCATTGGGAATACCATTGTCTTGAAGGAACATACCTTACCTCTATGGACCATAGATGTTTAGGCACATGCCACATATTCTGATCAAGCTTTTTCCCAGCAGAATCTCCCAAAGATGTATAATCTTCTCCACACAGAGCATCCTGATGCAGTCATGTCCACACATGTCCAATCACCCATGCAATGGAAAAGGAAATTAGAGTTGTCAGACCAAGTGGCTGTTGCTTGTAGGTAGATGGCTTTTCTAGCAGAACATCTCCCAGAGCAACAGTAGTGCAAACCGATAAAATCAGCCCTTCAAAGGAATAAACAAGTCAAGACTGATCCTTTGGGTCCAGGAACTGTTGTTTCCACACACACTTGACCAAATTGATATCTTGGGAATTTGAAGACCAGGTCAACACCTTCAACTCTTCGGTTGGTCCTTGAAACATTCTACAAAGGCCATTGCCTTTGAGAATACAAATCACCTTGAAGGGATGTACTAAGTCCACCAGGGATGTTCAGTTTGGTGGCATGCAACAATTCATATAATATCATCCAAACCAGGCCATATTTAAGATTTTTTTCCAATTACAATCAAAACTCTACAAGACTTCTGAAGGTGGTCTCTGGCACCAAAACATTCCAGTAGATTCTTTAAATGCAGACCTTTTCTGACATGTAGGATATATTAAGATCAGGTCAACTATGATTCTTCAACTCATTATACAGGGGTTGGACAATGAAACTGAAACACCGGTCATTTTAGTGTGGGAGGTTTCATGGCTAAATTGGATCAGCCTGGTGTTCAATCTTCATTAATTGCACATTGCACCAGTCAGTGTGAAGGTTCAATTAGCAGGGTAAGAGCACAGTTTTGCTCAAAATATTGCAATGCACTCAACATTATGGGTGACATACCAGAGTTCAAAAGAGGACAAATTGTTGGTGCACGTCTTGCTGGCGCATCTGTGACCAAGACAGCAAGTCTTTGTGATGCATCAAGAGCCACGGTATCCAGGGTAATGTCAGCATACCACCAAGAAGGACCAACCACATCCAACAGGATTAACTGTGGACGCTGTAAGAGGAAGCTGTCTGAAAGGGATGTTCGGGTGCTAACCCGGATTGTATCAAAAAACATAAAACTACGGCTGATCAAATCACGGCAGAATTCAATGTGCACCTCAACTCTCCTGTTTTCACCAGAACTGTCCGTCACCACAATAAATTATTGTGGTCTAACACCAGGTGTTTCAGTTTCATTGTCTAACCCCTGTATATACAACTGTACCACCCATTCAGCTGCTACTCTGTGTTCAGCTGTATATCCCCCATTACTAGTGATGCCTCAACACAAGGAGGGTGAAGACTAGCACATGCCTCCTCCAACACATGTTTAGTCAGCCACAGCCTCTTTTCAAATAGCTTTTAATGCATCATTGCCGAGCAGCATCACAACTCGCTCAGAGGAAAACGCAGCGACTCGGTTCTGATACATCAGCTCACAGATGCCTTGTGCTGATCAACATCACCCTAGGAGTGATAAGGGGAGATAGCGCCATCTACTGTACCCACCCAGAGGAGAGAGCAAGGCCAATTGTGCTCTCTCAGGGCTCCGGCAGCTGATGGCAAGCTGCATGATCAGGATTCGAACCAGCAATTTCCTTTAAATAAAAGACTTCATTATATATTTTAAAGCATTCTCCAAAGTATGCAGTGTGGAGCGAGCATTATCCTGCTGAGGATAGGCGACCAACACAGTCAGAAATACCATCACCCTTGAAGGAACCATGTTTAAAAAGGTACCATGTTTAAAAAGATGATTTTAGGTGGGAGGCATAAAAAATAAAAATAAAAAATCACTGTAAAACAGTTAATGCCAGCAAAATGCAGGCTATTTTCATTCACTTTCATAGCCTATAAAACAGTAGTACAGTAAACCCATTAGAATCTGGCTTCTGTTATCTTCTAGTTAAGGCAAAAGAAGCAGTGCTGATGCTATCTGTCAATTCTCAATTCTCAAATTCCCTTCCCTTCCTTTGAGGAAAACATCTTTGAGCATTATGAAGCCAGGGCAAAGTCATTCCGCCTTCTATTTTTTCAGGCCAAGGCTTCGTCTCCTCTGAGATTTTCCTGTGTGTGTGTGTGTGTGATGTGCTGTGATCAGCGTGTCGCACTGTTTATTTCAAACGCAGCGAGAGGAGAGAGAAGGCTCTGTTCCTCAAGGTCAGCCACCATCACTCTGCTTTAGGGACGAGAGGAGAAATCTCTTCTAGACACAAACCACAAAACTCACTAAAATCAACTGCAGTCCTGACGCAGCCCGGCCGGCTTTCTTTGAGAGGGAGCAGTAGCCTGATTACCAATGGGTTCTCTGTCTCAATCCAGTATGAATCTGAAAATATGATTAAAATCAAGATATACAGCTTTGGGAAAAAAATAAGGGACCACTTCAGTTTCTCTGATTTTAAGTAAAATGAACATTGTTGTTTTTTTTCTATAAACGTCGGACAACATTTCTCCCAAATTCCACATAAATATATTATCATTTAGAGCATTTAGAGCAGACCTCAAATAAAACAAGCTCATATTTATACATAATTGGTGAAAAAAAAAAATTCATGAATCTTGGCATGTTCTCCTCCACCAGTCTTACACACTGCTTTTAAATAACTTTATGCCTTTACTCCTGGTGCAAAAAATCAAGCAGTTCAGCTTGGTCTGATAGCTCATAATTTTTAAGTGGTCTCTTTTTTTCCAGAGCTGATTACCACAGACTAATAGTCTGTGACTTATGACTTGTAGTCATAAGAATAATTATGACTTGGCTTTATGAATCTAGTATGAATCTGTATTGTGTGCAGTTTCTACAATCAGAAAGTAATAACTGCACAGTGATTTCACTGTGTAAGTATAAATTTGCATTTTGTATCTGTTTTTAGAATATGACTAATAACTGTGAAATGGTTTTAATCCAGTATGAATCTGCTGTTTGTTAGGTTTAACATTTACCAATCTGACAGAAACAGCTGAAGCGGGTTGACTCCAGTATGAATCTGCAGAGCATCTTGGAACAATTCTAGATTTATTTTACTTCAGTATGAATCTGCAGTATGTCTAGATTTACCAATCTGAAATAAATTGCTTAAGCAGTTTTACTCCAGTATGAATCAGAAGAGTATCTTGAAACAATTGTAGATTTCTTTTTTTATCCAGTATGAATCTGCAGTATGTCTAGATTTACCACTCTGAAATAAATTGCTGAAGCAGTTTTACTCCACTATGAATCTGCAGAGCATCTTGGAACAATTGTAGATTTCTTTTAATCCAGTATGAAGGTTTACCTTTTGTCTAGGTTTACCAATCTGACAGTAATTGATGATTTGGTTTTACTCCAGCATGAACCTACAGTGTGTCTAGATTTACCAATCTGACAGAAGTTGCCAAATTCTGTTTCAATCCAGTATGAATCTGCAGAGCATTTTGGAACCATTCTATGTTTATTTTACGCGAGAATAAATCTGTATTGTGTCTTTATTTTTACTATTCTGACAGATTTAGCTCAATTGATTTTGCTCTGGTATCAATCTGCAGAGCACCTTGGAAAAATTCTAGATTTATTTTACCCCAGTATGAATCTTCAGAGCACCTTGGGACAATTCTAGATTTATTTTTCTCCAGTATGAATCTGCACTTTGTCTAGATTTACCAATCTGACAGAAATTGCTGAAATGGTTTTAGTCTAATATGAATCTGCAGGTCTAACATTTTTGAAATAAATAAACCTGGAAACATGTTAATCCACCACAAATCATAAAAAGTTGCTATGACAATCTGATCATTAATTGTGGAGGGGCTGTAATCCAGTAGACTTTTTTTTTTCCTGCAATGTGCTCCATGCTTCACGCTGTACCTTTGTGATGAGTCTTATAGGGCCAGAAGTAATCAGTACTTTACATCAGTAGACTTATTGTATCTGACCTAACTGATGCTCTCATGCGCCTGAATGCAATCATATTCGTCTGATGCCGATGCTCAAACCTCTCTTATAAAGCTGTAACTCCAGCCAACAGGCTAACTGCACTAATGTGGATCAGTGCTGCAGCTCTAACGCAGCGTGCATGTATACGTCTGTAATGTGAACGCAGTTTGAACCTCGTTGGCAGGAGTGCAGCTCCAGCGCTCCGGGATATAGGCCACTGCATAGACTCTCCGTGCAGGAAATGAAGCATCCAGCTCATCCGAAGCAAAAAAAAAATAAATATATAAATATCGGCAGTTCCAGGCTGGAGGACATCAGCGTGAGCCCGTGTTTTCCCTGTAATCACCCCGTTACAGCTTGTTAATGGTAATCAGATACAGCGTCTACACATGTTCGGCCTCGTTCCCCAAACGCGCCGTTCCTCAGTTGCTTATTCAGTGCGTCGGGAACAAGAGCGCAGCCGAACGTCACAGCACAAGCACTCCGTCAGAAAAGCAAAAAGCAGAGGGGGGAGTGGGGGTGGAGAGTTTTGGGGGGAGTGGTGGGTGCGTGGAATTGAGGGCAGGCAAAAAGCTAAAGCCTATAAATACACCCCGCATAAGCCAATCAACTCCAGCGAGTGCCTCGAACCCCGCGATTTTTCAAAGCGCTTCATTCATAAGCATGACACAACGCTGGCGGAAAATGGAGAGATGCTATTCTGAGGGAGAAATAATCTCATAAAACCATTACAAGAACAACGTAGGTGCAGTGGAGAGGATTACGGCGAGGCCCGCATACGCCATGTCCCATTTCTCCCTCACTTTATCCTGGCAAGAGCAAGAAAAAGCTGAAAAAAGTGGAAAAAAACAAGAAAAAAAAAACAAGAGAAAACTAGCAGCGCACTGGAGTAACAAGCTTAGGTGGAGAAACCATGGAGAACATCCTGGATGAGTGTTTGTGTGTGTGTGTGTGTGTGTGTGTGTATTTGTGTGTGCGCTTGAATGACACACATCCAACTTGAATATAATTATGCAAAGCTGTTTGACTAACTGTGAATGCATGGCAGTGTGAATTTGTATGTCTGTCTCTCAAAATTAAATTACACTACATGTCCAGAAATTTGTGGACCTCCCTTCACTCAGTTCCACTGAATGAGCTATGTACTGTATTTGTCACACTATACGGCGTACTGCCAGTGAATGTATATTTTCTGGTATATTTTCATCCATAATACTCACCTCTGGACGGGGAAATAGCGGTTAGCGGCTAACGCTAGTGCTACTCCAGCCCCGGTGCTGGAGAACTAAACTGAAACTACTGTATAACGTTGCAATTAGGTGGAGTGGCTTTATTGTTCCTTACAAACTGACTGGTAAAGTATATTTATACATAAAACGCTCTGGATTAAAAACCGCACTGATAATTTTTGGAAAAAAAATTAAGGATTTTAATTGCGCCTTATATGAACTTATTGGGCCATGTCTAATACCATGTGTGGGCTGTTTTTTAGGGATTGATCTCGATCATTGCCGGAACACTTAATGCTTCTGCATACCAAAAGGCTTTGGACAATTTTATACTCCTAACTTAGCAAGAACAGTTTAAGGGCGGCTCCTTGCTTTGCACCTCTGCACCTGAAGACATGGTTGAGCAGGTTTGGTGTGGATGAATCTTGACCTCAACCTGATAGAACACCTTTGGGATGAAAGAGTGGAGAAGGTGAACTAGGCCTTCTCATCCAACATCACTGTCTGACTTCACCAATGCTCTTTTGAAAGAATGGTCAAAAATTGGTATTTACCATATATTATAGCGGATTTTTCACACTATAAGGCGCACCTAAAAGTCTTTAAAGCCACTCCGCTGGACGCGCATTAGCATTACCCGCTAACTATGCTAGCTCTTTTGCCGTTCAGAGGTGAGTATTATCGACCTGTAGCCTGCTCCTAATCCTAGCTAGCACTGCTGGAGCAGCATAAGCGTTACCCGCTAACTGTGCTGAGCATTAGCTCTTTTGCTATTCGGGGGTAAGCTTTATTGGCCTTTAGCCTGCTCCTGACCCCAGTGTCATTACAGTTTTGTTTACTTAGCTTAGCTTTACTTAACTTAGTTAGCTACACCTACCACCACCCAGCAGCAAGACCTGCTGAATTAGAAGTTCCTTATAGTGTCTCTTAACATGTGCCTTTTAATCTGGTCCGCCTTATAGTGTAAAGAAAAAATACGGTACCATAAACACACTACTAAACCTTGTGAAAATCCTTCCCAGAAGAGTGGAAGCTGTAAATGGTAGGCAGCATTATATTAATCCATATGGATTAAGAGATTAAGAGTGGGATGTAATACAAGTTCATAAGGCAGACGAGTGAAAGCACAAGATTTGGCAACATTACAAAAAAAAGCTATATCAATATACTATGTGGACCACCAAAACAGCTGGGAAACACTGAGACATGGATCTCTGCAGGTGATGTGTTGAATTTTTATGAATCTGAGACAATTCGACAAGAACCAAACTGTGATGTTCTTCATGACTGGATTAAAACGTCTCCAAAATATCAGGCAGGTCTTGTTGGGTTCCTGGTATACAGTGGTCACTCAGTACCTACCAGAGGTTCTCAAAGAAAGGATACTTGGTAAACCAGTAACAGAAATCATAGAGTAACACGGAGGCCCCGCCCACCCACAACTTACAGAACTCATCCTAAGGAGGACGAGCTGTTGTTGTCTGAAGGTGTCCAGGGGGAAGAACGCTACACTGATAACAGTAAAACAGATCAGATGTGTTGAGAGTGCGAGAAAGGAGAGCCAGAGAGAGAGAAGGATTGTAAGAGAAGCTGTTAAACTGCGAGAGCTCTGGACTGGTGTGAAATTAAACCATCACACCTCATACACCACAGAGAGAAAGAGAGAGGGGGATGAAAGTTAAAGATAAAGACTATGACTGTAAGGAGCGGAGCTTTACTGTTACAGCCATTACAGCTCCACCCATTTTCTCAATTACTTACTGTACATATACAGCTCTTGAAAAAATTAAATAAATAAGAGAGCACTTAAAAATGATAATTTTCTTTGATTTTACCAAACTGAAAATCTCTGGAATATAATCAAGAGGAAGATGGATGATCACAAAACATCAAACCAAATGGAACTGCTTGAATTTCTGCACCAGGAGTAAAGCAGCATAAAGTTATCCAAAAGCAGTGTGCAAAACTGATGGAGGAGAACTGCATGAAAGATGCATGAAAACTGTGATTAAAAACCAGGGTTATTCCACCAAATATGGATTTCTGAACTCTTAAAACTTTATAAATATGAACTTGTTTGCTTTGCATTATTTAAGGTCTGAAAGCTCTGCATCTTTTTTAGCCATTTCTTATTTTCGGCAAATAAAATCTCAAAATGACAATATTTTTATTTGGAATTTGGGAGAAATGTTGTCTGTAGTTTATAGAATAAAACAACAATGTTCATTTTACTCAAACATAAACCTATAAATACCAAAATCAGAGAAACTGATTCAGAAACTGAAGTGTGTGTTTTTTTGTTTTTTTTTTTCCTCCAGATATGTATATACAAACCATATAAATTATTTCTTTACAACTATTGATCATATACACTAGAAACAGATAGATAAAACTAGCTCTGATGTGGATCCTCTATGACTCACTCCGGCCCTGCAGATTAAAAATCAGGAATAAATAAATAGAAGAGCAGCAGAGATAAGGGCTTGATCTACTCCCTCTTCACCAAGTTCCTAATGTGGAAAATCTGCTTCCTTTACATTACTCCACAATTAACTCGTCGCTCTCGCTCCAAAAGGTTGTTTAATTGGCTGCAGCTTGCCATGTTGAGATTCAGCGTTGCCTAGCAACCTGCCTCGAGGCAGCATCAGTATCTTTTGTGCATATTTGTGCGTAATGACATTTATAATTGGCAGGTACAACCTTCGGCCGTCTTTCTCTTTTTTGTCTTTATTTATTCCTGAGTTTAATGATTTAAATAAGCATCTTCGAGTCACTGCTTAGCAATAAGGTTGCTGAGAGACCAAAACAATGACAGACCCGAGCAGAGCCTCGGTTTCTACCTCTCAGCCTCTAAATAATGTAAACACAGTCATTCAGAGTCAGTCAGTTTGGTGTAAAATTGTGATTTAGTGCAGAGAAACATAAAAGTTAGCATCTTGGCATCGCTTACCACACTCAGTATCGCTTTATTTAGAATACTATAGCTTCACTTACTGTCTGCTGTCCAGCTTGTGTTTCTGTCACTCAGTGTTTCTAATAAATTGGCCAACCACAACCAGAGGAGGGCACTGCTGTAGCATCAAATAAGAAAAACAAATGTTTAAAAACAAGGTTAAAAGAAAGCAAAGATGCAAATTTAAGGAATGGGTGTGGCGTAATAGAGTCATGTCCCATTTTTTTTTTGTTCAAGCATGAACAAATTATTATGGAGAGCCCAGTTATCAGTCAGAACCTCATGTCACATGTGATTCCGGCCAGGATGAAACCGAATCTTCATGTGAAGCACGGCTCTTTAAAGCATAAGCGCCAGTAAAGGAGCTTAAACTCTTTAGGCCAATGTTAGATATGGAATCCATTAAAAAGAAGTGGTAAACTGTGGGGGTGTAAGAGAATATTGATATTGTATCATATTATGTTGTTATTTGTTTATGCAAATCTGTATTGATTTACAAAAACACAGTATTGATTTTTAATTCATAACTTAATGTGTTAAACCCCACAAACTAGAAAGCATTGTTTAAGCATTGTCTTCAGATTAAACTGTTCTGATTGGATAAAAAGTAGTGATGTCAATCAATTAAATTAAATTAAATAAATAATCTGTTTTCAATGGGACATGCAGCACAGATGTATTAAAGAGAGTGGCGGCTGCGAGCAGTAAACCCTGCACATATCCCTGCTCTTAGTGTGTATATAACTTGGAGCAGCAGAGACAGTATTTGTTCATAGCAGTATATTATCTGGTTAATATATCAGAGCACCAATTAAAAATTCAAATTCAAATTAAAAAGAACTAAATTTGATAGCTGGGTGAGATCAAGACCAGATCTCACTAATAACCCCAATGAAAAGTAAACTTTTCTTTTATTCAGATTTTATAACAATTCAAATTTTTTATACTCCAACATACTGCAATTTATTGAACTCTAATTCCTGTATTGTGATGCATAAATTGTATCGCCAAGTTCTAGCCAATATACAGCCCTAAAAAAAAAGTGATAAAATCAGATTTGGGCCTGAATTACCTGCTGTGTGAACGCAGCCAAAACCTTTAGAGACTAGATATAAAACCACGCCCTCATTCCAGTCTGTACTTCTAAGAAATGACTATTTTAAGGCTTTATTACACTCGCTTGCTAATACGGATGCCCGCCCTCAGCCTGCAGTTTTATAGATCCAATCAAGCCAGGCTTCACCAGCCCATTAAAACCGCCTCGCTGCAGTTAACCGCTCACCTCCGTCCGCAGTAATCGCCCGCTGTTTATCCTCATGAACTGAGAGGAGACCAGCGCTGAGAGCCTCTGAGAATCACAGGCTTTAAAACATGATGCATTATGATTAAACTGCACACCAAAAATTAAAATGAATATTTAATCCACAAATCAGGTGATTACAATCATGTGAATGTACAGTAGGAGGTAGCTATGGAACTACAGGTGGTTGAGATGGACTACTCGGAGGCTGCTACAGTATAAAAGGTGATTTAGGGCATCTCACAATAATGTTATATTATATTATATTATATTATATTATATTATATTATATTATCACAATATGTTGCCCACGGTAACATTGGTATCATGTCACTGTGATTCTGTGATACTCGATTTATCACAAGATTCAAAGATACATTTTTTAAGGTCACAAACAGATACCGGATATTCTTTCGGACATGTGGTTATTTTCACGCCAGATGTAATGTGCCACACATCTTCCTAAAAGTAAAACTTTGTCTCGTCAGTCCACCGAGCATTTTTCCCAAAAGTCTTGGGGATCATCAAGAAAGCCTTCTTTTTGCGCCATTTTTTCCAGTCTCTGTTTTATGGTGGTGTCATGAACGCTGACCTTAACTGAGGGCAGGTGAGCCTTGCAGTTCCTTTGTTGTTGTTCTGGGTTCTTTTTTGGTCTCTTAAATGAGTTGCTGCTGCGCTCTTGGGGTAACTTTGGTGGGTCGGCCACTCCTGGGAAGGTTCACCACTGCTGGCTCTCACTGCGGTCCCAAAACTTTAGAAAGTGCTTTATAACCTTTTCTAGTTTTCCTATATGGTGATATCACAGCACCAGTGGATGTTAGAGACCTTGTGCTCCTTTACTTTACATTTTAGGATGCCTCACAGATGCTCAATCTGGTTTAGGTCTGGGAACATGCTTGGCCAGTCAATCAACTTTATCTTTAGCTTCCTCTACAAGGTATTGGTCATCTTGGAGGTGTGTTTAGGTAATTACTATTTTTGAAAACTTACATATGGAGATAATATAGTAATCAATAAAGTTTAAAGTGGCAGTCTGTATTATTTTGTTTCTAAACTGACAGCAGAAGCATTTCTGAGTGGTGAAGAATATGGATAAAATATTGTGTTTAATGGTACCAGTGTGCTGGAACCACCATCTTTGCTAAGCCTAATAATATATTCATTCTAAAAACTGGGTTGTTGGGTTCTTTTGGCCACAACACGCATTTTTTACGTACTTATGTCAAATGTACAGCCTCTAAAAGAGGATTCAGCTCATTTTTACTGAATGCGTGCGGCTGGTGGAGCAATGGAGACTTCAGAAGAGGAAATTCAGACCTCAGTAGCTCCCTTATCCAATAAAACCAAAGAAACCAAAGAAGTGAAGTTTCCACTCTGAAAGGAGACCGCATCACACCCGCCCAGTTTAAAACGATTCATCCGCACGCTCGGTGCAATTTCCCATTCTCACCAGAAAGGGCCCTAAATCCCAAAACTTACGGACATCAGCTTTAAAATCAATTAAAAATCAATTTTTTTCCACAAGTGCAAGTTTATGTACACAAACATCCTAAATAGGATGTGGGTTCTTAAACAGCCGCAGTCAGGCAGCAGAGCGTGTGAAAATGCATGGAGGTTACTGAAGTGTACGATCTGGATCTTATATTAGATCTAAACGCTGAAGCGGATGCAGCCCCATAGCGTTTACCTGGAAGCGAGTGAATGCAGATGTGCTACATATTTATAGCTTCCAGCGTGTGACTGGAATTGGAGGCGCATAATTGTCCTGACCCTCAACACGTCCGACTGAACAGCAACACACTGATGAAACATCCGACACCTGTACTGACCTGGTTATACAGGTAATACAATAACAGCACAGTGGGAAAAGGTGGTGTATGCTCAATATAGCATTGTAGCTCATTCTAAACTGCCAGACCATACAGAGGAATTCCAATGATTTTTACAGCAAAATTGATCCCTATTTTAAAGGGCAGTAAAGAGTAGGAGTGGGACAAAATATCGATATTGCAATATTTTGTAAAATTTTTGTTAGTTTGGTGAGTTTTCTTTGCAATATACAGAGTAGTGCAAAATCATAGCATCGTGATATCATTTTGAATATATGTATAAAAACATAAAATATGAATATAAATCTGCCAAGAACATGTTTGTATTTGATATTCGGCTTAAAAATGGCTTTTCAAAGGTATGGTCATTACCAAATTCTACAAATTGGTTTAATTTGTTCAGCTTTAGTTATGGCCAAAAAATAGCACCATGCTAACTGGTAGAATAAAACAATACAACAAGCCCTATTACATACATTTGTTACGCGGGAGACGGAGGGATGGACGTAAGTGCAATATATTATTTATTAAACAAACAAGATAAAATAAAACAGTAAACAAAACACGGGTAACGCAAAAAACTTACAAAGAACAAGGCTAGGATAAATCCAACTAAGAAACTCAGACTAAGAAACTAAGACTAGGATACATACGGGCAGCACGGATACATACGGACTAAGGATACAAGGATACAAGGATACAAAGGATACAAAAGACTCGACACTGAACATTCAAACAGAGGGGCTTAAATACAGGAGGAGAGTGAGAAACACCTGGGCTCAGAAGACAGACATGGGCTAAGGTGTTACAACATTAGCCTAGAGCAGGGGTCAGAAATTGAGTTTGTCCATGGGCCAGACATTTTCCAAGCCATTACGTGCCGGGCCACAAAAAAAAAATATGATAAAAATAAAAAATAAATAAAAAATCTATTTTGGAAAATTCAGTGTGTAATGGGATGAAGTGCTACAGACTAGTAGCTCTCCAGCCCAGAGGATTGTTGAACTCAATAGCAGAACAGTTGATCTAAAAGCAGGTAAACCCAAGAAGAAATGAAAAATAAATAAATAAACACACCGCCCCTCTCGCGTCGCCATGGTAGCAGTTTAAAACACAATTCACTAGCCCCAGCTAGTGGGTGGAAACTAAAGTCACGCTGAGCGCAACAGGGAGACATGGGAGGAATACAAACAAAAGCTCGCCAGAGAAGCATTTTGTTATATATTTTTCTTTTCATTATCGTGCATTGTTTGCCGCCTATTGCTGACATTTATCCTAAAGGTTTAAGATCCAAGTTTAGACATCACACAAACCACTGCTGATTGACTACATTTGGTGTAATGATGGGAAACTATATATTTGAGTATTGGCAGAACTATCACTTTAAAACAAAAATTAATAAATAATTTCCAGATGTTGAACCCCAAAGAAAAGAAAGAAATAAAAAAAAACTTTTCGTCTCCAGCGTCCAGGTGTGCTGGCATTCAAATCCTCTCCCCAAAATTCGACTCCTCTCCCCAAAATCCCTAGCGGGCGCTCGGTGGGACGGAGCCCTGGCCCTGCCACGCTAAACAGGCGTAATTGCGGAGCAAGTGGCGCTCGATTGAGTCCGGATGTTTTTCATTTATTTTTATTTTCTTCGTCTCGCTCTCCTCTTGGCTGCCGTTAATCCGCTGTGATTTATCCGCAGCTGCAGCGGCTCAGAGTGTTTCCTCCGCTCCGGCCTGCCAATCAGAGGGCCGGGACAGCCTCCAGATGGTTTGGGAGTGGCACGGGTGCCAGGATCCAGCGGAGAGGGTGGGAAGTGTGCCGAGGAAGTCAGTGGAGCGACGTCTCCGCTCCGTTAAATGGCTTCAGGCCCGGGGCTGAGAAGGACACAGTGACCTCTTTAGCCGGCGCTGAATGAATGACTGACAGCCCGGCCCGCTCACTCTCGCCAAGCTTCGGTTCTGAAACCTGATTGGCTGAAAAGTGTTCAAACATGTAGTAAAACACATGGAACTATTAGCTGTAGCTCTAAAACAGAGCTAAAAACGTGGGGCTACAAAAGGCTCTTTGAGTGATGCTAACGTAAGGTTACTATGGTAACCAAGGTGGTTGTGAGGGTGTTCCTAGGTGGTTGCTATGGTATTATAGGCTACTGTCGTGGCGTTGTTACTGTATGTGGTTGCTACTGTGTTGCTAGGCTAATGTACCAGTAAAAGTTGCTATAGCAGACTGCTATGGTATACCAAGTGATTGTGATTATGATGCTAGAAGGTTGCTATGGTATACCAAGTGATTGTGACTGTGATGCTAGAAGGTTGCTATGGTATACTAAGTGATTGTGATTGTGATGCTAGAAGGTTGCTATGGTATTCCAAGTGGTTCAGATGAAGTTGATACAGTGTTGTCAGCGAACTGTAATTGACATCCAATGGTTGCAGTTTTCTTGCTTAGGGTTTGCTATGCTATTATAGGTATTATACCGCATTGCCAGGTGGTTGCTATGGTATTATAGGTTACTGTAGTGGTGTTGTTACTGTATGTGGTTGCTACTGTGTTACTAGTCTAATAGTAACAGTAAAAGCTGCTATAGCAGACTGCTATGGTATACCAAGTGATTGTGATTGTGATGTTAGAAGGTTGCTATGGTATTCCAAGGTTCAGATAAAGTTGATACAGTGTTGCCAGCCGACTGTAATTGTCATCAAATAGTTGCAGCTTTCTTGCTTAGGGTTTGCTAGGCTATTATAGGTATTATACCGCATTGCCATGTGGTTGCCATGGTATTATATGTTACTGTCGTGATGTTGTTACTGTATGTGGTTGCTACTGTGTTACTAGGCTAATAGTAACAGTAAAAGTTGCTATAGCAGACTGCTATGGTATACCAAATGATTGTGATTGTGATGCTAGAAGGTTGCTATGGTATTACAAGGTTCAGATAAAGTTGATACAGTGTTGCCAGCCGACTGTAATTGTCATCAAATAGTTGCAGCTTTCTTGCTTAGGGTTTGCTAGGCTATTATAGGTATTATACCGCATTGCCAGGTGGTTGTTATGGTATTATATGTTACTGTCGTGATGTTGTTACTGTATGTGGTTGCTACTGTGTTACCAGGCTAATAGTAACAGTAAAAGTTGCTATAGCAGACTGCTATGGTATACCAAGTGATAGTGATTGTGATGTTAGAAGGTTGCTATGGTATTCCAAGTGGTTCAGATGAAGTTGATACAATTTTGCCAGCCAACTGTAATTGTCATCAAATAGTTGCAGCTTTCTTGCTTAGGGTTTGCTAGGCTATTATAGGTATTATACCGCATTGCCATGTGGTTGCTATGGTATTATAGGTTACTGCAGTGCCGTTGTTACTGTATGTGGTTGCTACTGTGTTACTAGGCTAATAGTAACAGAAAAAGTTGCTATAGCAGACTGCTATGGTATACCAAGTGATTGTGATGTTAGAAGGTTGCTATGGTATTCCAAGTGGTTCAGATGAAGTTGATACAGTGTTGTCATCGAACTGTAATTGACATAAAATGGTTGCAGTTTTCTTGCTTAGGGTTTGCTATGCTATTGTAAGTATTATACCGCATTGCCAGGTGGTTGCTATGGTATTATAGGTTACTGTCGTCGCGTTGTTACTGTATGTGGTTGCTACTGTGTTACTAGGCTAATAGTAACAGAAAAAGTTGCTATAGCAGACTGCTATGGTATACCAAGTGATTGTGATGTTAGAAGGTTGCTATGGTATTCCAAGTGGTTCAGATGAAGTTGATACATTGTTGTCAGCGAACTGTAATTGACATAAAATGGTTGCAGTTTTCTTGCTTAGGGTTTGCTATGCTATTGTAAGTATTATACCGCATTGCCAGGTGGTTGCTATGGTATTATAGGTTACTGTCGTCGCGTTGTTACTGTATGTGGTTGCTACTGTGTTACTAGGCTAATAGTAACAGAAAAAGTTGCTATAGCAGACTGCTATGGTATACCAAGTGATTGTGATGTTAGAAGGTTGCTATGGTATTCCAAGTGGTTCAGATGAAGTTGATACAGTGTTGTCAGCGAACTGTAATTGACATAAAATGGTTGCAGTTTTCTTGCTTAGGGTTTGCTATGCTATTGTAAGTATTATACCGCATTGCCAGGTGGTTGCTATGGTATTATAGGTTACTGTCGTCGCGTTGTTACTGTATGTGGTTGCTACAGTGTTACTAGGCTAATAGTAACAGTAAAAGTTGCTATAGCAGACTGCTATGGTATACCAAGTGATTGTGATTGTGATGTTAGAAGGTTGCTATGGTGTTCCAAGTGGTTCAGATGAAGTTGATGAACAGTATTGCCAGCCAACTGTGATCGTCATCAAATGATTGCAATTATCTTGCTAAGGGTTTGCTATGCTATTATAGGTATTATACCACATTGCCACATGGTTGCTATGGTATTATAATGTACTACTGTACTACTACTGTAGTGGGGTGATTAGGCGGTTGCCACTTTGTTATTACATAATTGGTATGGTGTTTTGCAAAAGCATTGTTATGGTATCAAATATGTATGTGATGGTGTTGCTAGGAGGTTATTATGGTATCCCAAGTGGTTATAATGAAGTTGATATGATGTTGCCAGACATCAGTTATTGACTTTCCAATGGGTGCAATTATGTTGAGTAAGGTTTGCTTTTCTATTACAGGTGGTTGTGATGACATTGCACGGTGGTTGCCATGCTATTATAGGTTAATGTAGTGGCATTGTTAGCTGTTGGCTACTGTGTAACGAGGTAGTTGCAATGGTGTTGCTATGGTGTTGTATACCAGGTGATTGTGATGACAATGTTAAGAGGTTGCTATGGTATCCCAAATGGCTGTGATGAAGCTGATACGGTGTTGCCAAACCACTGTGATTTTCTCTTAAATGGTTGCAAGTATTTTGCTAAAGGTTTGCAATGCTATTACAGGTGAATGTGATAGCAATGCTAGGTGGCTGCTGTGCTATTATAGGTTACTTTAGTGGGGTTGTTAGGTGGTTGCTACATAAGTGGTGCTTCAAAAGCATTTCTAAGGTATCTGTATCTGCTAAGGGTGCCTGTGATGGTGTTGCTAGGAGGTTGCTATGGCATCCCAAGTGATTGTGATGAAGTTCATACTGTGTCATACTAATGTTAAGAGGTTGCTATGGTATCCCAAATGGCTGTGATGAAGCTGATACGGTGTTGCCAAACCACTGTGATTTTCTCTTAAATGGTTGCAAGTATGTTGCTAAAGGTTTGCAATGCTATTACAGGTGGATGTGATGGCAATGCGAGGTGGCTGCTATGGTATATATATATACTTTAGTGGGGTTGTTAGGTGGTTGCTACTCTGTTATTACATAAATGGTACAGTGTTTCAAAAGCATTGCTAAGATATCTGTATCTGCTAGATTTGCCTGTGATGGTGTTGCTATATGATTATGATGAAGCTGATATGGTGTTGCTAGACAACAGTTATTGCAAAGGGTTGCAATTATGTTGCTATAGTTTTGCTTCGCTATTACAGTCACTGCAAGGTGGTTGCTATGGTATAATATGTTACTGTAGTAGTTGCAATGATGTTACCAGTATATATATTTTTTTTCTACTTTTGACGTTAAATTCAATATGTGAAATAAAGTGTGCCTAATGTAAATGTGGTCATGTGACTGATCTGATACTGGGAGAACAACTCACCTAAATCACTTCATAAAACATCTTCCAGTTGCACTGAAACTCGACCAGTTGAAGACTAATGCTTTTCCTTGCTGAAGGAAATCAGACTTTTCAGAAACTCAGAATAAAGGACAAGCTGTTGGGCGGTCACCCAGCGATAGTAATCACGCAGTCGGCTCTTAGCCTTAAGAGGAATTAAATCTGGTGTGACGATCTTTACATTAACGCTGCGTATCTATAGAACACTGGAAACCCAATCTAGCGCGGGTCGCCGAGCACTGGGATTATTACAGTCGGGGTGATTGACACGCAGGCTTACCAAGAAATTCCTCACCCTTCAAATCAGCTCAGACTTCAATGAACGCCTCCAAGATCTCATTTGGTTTAGAAAGAGGGGACAGATGGGTCTCAGAAGAGCCTTAAATAAGGCTGATTCTTTCAGTTTCAGATTTCTTTCTGCTCAGCTTGAAGAAATTACGACTTACAGCAGAGCAGAAGGGCAAGCGAGATCTTTAATCAAGGTTAAATAAACGATAGAGCGTTTTAAAGCTCTTATATAGGCGCTATATACGATTTCCAGGGAGGAGAAGAACCCTTTGACCTAGCAAAGAAGAATTATTTAATTAAGCCAGCCATCCAACTGGTTTCTTACTTTATTATGAGTCTATACAGAACCAATCAGATCTTGGAAATATGATACAAATATGGAAAATCAAGTTGCATTGAGAAAAAAAAAGATGCGTAGAAATTACTTAAGAAAAGTTTCACAGTTTTCTGCATTTGCTTTTTTAAGTAAATTTAATTTTAGATTAATTTAAGTAACTTCAACTTGGTTTTAAGATAAATGTTACATAGACTAAATAAGCGAACTGAACTTCAGTCAATCCTTTCTTTTAGTAAACTTTACTTAATTTATTTTTGCTGAATTAATCCTTTCTTTTTAGTAAACTTTACTTCATTTCTACATACAATATGACCTAATTACAATTAATTAATTTATACAATATTATTATATATATAATTTTATTTAAAACACACATTCAAATATTTACATAATCTCAAGTCTCACTGTCTCAACACATGGATTGCATGAAATACATTCTTTATACTAGTATACTAAAAAGAATGTATTACATGCCATCCATGTGTTGAGAGAGTGTAAAATGTGTGTTTTAACTAAAAGTATTTACATTCAGGAATCATAATATATTATGTATCATAAATGATTTGACTAATATTGTATAAATTACGCAATTGTAATTATGTAATATTGTATGTAGAAAGTAAATAAAGTTTACTAAAAGAAAGGATTGATTCAGCAAAAATAAATGAAGTAATGTTTACTAAAAGAAAGGATTGACTGAAGTTCAGTTCACTTATTTACTCTATGTAAGTTTTAAGCCTTGAGACCGAGTAGAAGTTACTTACATTTATCTGAAATTAAATTCACTAAAAAAGGTTCAGGTTAATTATTAATTACAGCACAGTTTAAACACCACAGCCCAGTGAGCAAATACGGGCGAGTTACGCGCCTCCACCCATCCACACACACATATACACACACACACCTACACACTCCACAATATAGAGACTGAAACTGCAACTGCACAGAATTTAACACTAAATTTGAGAAAAAATGAAAACATGCATATACATGTATATAAAAAGCAATTACAATTTAAATACCATTTAATATATATATGGAACACTTAAAAGTTTTTCAGAAATGCTATTCTATTCATACATTTACCTCAGCAGTGATACTATATTTATCTATTTACCTTCGCAGCACTATTGTAATCATATTCTTAAATTAAAAGTGGTATTTTAATCATATATTTACTTTTCAACTCACGTATTTGCTTCAGTAGTGCTAGTCTAATCATATATATTATATAATATATTCAAATCTAATCTAATCATTTTTATACCTCATACGTGGTACGCTAATCATATATCTATCTCAGCAGTGCTACTCTAATCAGACACTTACCTCAGAAGTGCTATTAAATTCATACATTTATCTCAGCAGTGCTTTTATAGTCATATATCTACCTCAGCAGTTCTGTTCCAATCATACATCTACCTCAGCAGTTCTGTTCTAATCATGCATTTACCTCAGCAGTGCTGTTCTAATCATACATTTACCTCAGCAGTATTCAAACAAAATATTTACTTCAGCAATGGTATTCTAGACATATATTTACATCAGCAGTGATATTCTAATCATCGATTTACCTCAGTAGCGATATTTACCTCAGCAGAGCTATTATATATATATATATATATATATATATATATATATATATATATATATATATATATATATATATATATATATATATGCCTTGAGCGAGGGAGCTCAGAGAACTTAAATAACAAATCCTCACTTCATCCATTAGAGTAAAAAAAAAAAAAAAATAAATAAACAGGTCTAAAATTAAAGTAATAATAGGTAAAAAAATTTTAAATAAAAATAAATAAATAAATAAATAAATAATAGTAGTAATTGTTTGGTATCTGGAGTCACTCCACTTCATGGTCTACCTCACACCCAGAGACCTTGATATTCAGCCTCACATAAACCCTAAATCCCAAAGCGGTGTAGAAACAACCTTACAAGATTATTTAGTATTTTCAGTAATTCGGTCGAACACTAAATGTAAATATATTAACACATACACTCCTAAGAACCTAAAGCTCGTGGGCAGGAAGCCTGGCGGAGAAAAGGCCCGGCTTGGTGACACGGTCACGAGTGATGACAAGCAGCCAGCAAAAACAATCTGCGGGATGAAGCGATTTATTTATTCAGTGGTGAAGAAAATGGAAATCCTGCCTCTCTCAGTCAAGTTGAAAATTGTGAAACCGCTGTACACTTCAATCCGCCACTGCAGGGCTTAAGAGGCACTTAAACAGCCTTAAACCATCCAGAGAGAAAGAGCGAGAGAGAGAAAGAGAGAGAGAGAGAGACTCCCCTTCTATAAAGACTGACTCTCTAATGCTTTTGTGAATACAATCAAATCCTCACAGCAACGCAGATTCAAAACTAAATAAAATCATCATTTAAAAACTGCTTTTTATATTTGCTCAGGTTTTGTGATAAAAAATCTGAAAAATCTAAGATAAAAAGTATGACAAAAAAAAAAAAAAAATAAATAAATAAATAAATAAATCTGTATGGGCAAATACTTTTGCATTGAAATTTAAGATAAACTTTAGATATACTTTATTGTCCAAGGAAATTTCCTTGGACTTCACATAGATACATCCTGCTGCAACAGTTCAATATCAATTTTACATATCAGAAATATTGCATAAACCTTGGACCTTGCTTAATTTTACACATCCCCCCTAACCCAACACAGACTGTATTACACAACTCTAGACCTTGCTTATATTGCACATTCCATCAAGCAAAACTCTCTCATTATTATTTAAGAGCTTTATATAAACTTGCACAAATGAGTTCATATTTCTACTGAGTTGGCATCTAGGCATTTTGTATCTTCCACCTGAGGGGAGGAGTTGGTATTCATGGTAAAGCACATGAAATGGATCAGCCACTAACTGTGACTAAGTCATTGTTTTCTGGATTCACTGTTGCTAATAAGACACATCTACAAAACTGGATTACATCGGGCCTTCCCATACCCAGCGAGTGTGTGCTACCCAGCAGAGCGTGTTTATACTTCTGCATGCGTGTATCAGTGGCTTTGTATCACTTTGCAGTTTAAACCACAAAGGTGGGAACGTGTGGGAGGAAACATAAGCAGCAATGCTTAGGCTGTGCCGCAGGTTTGACACAGAAATATACATTAGCCTTTATTTACATGATATAGAAAAAAATATCATACTGCTGCTCAACCCTTCTAATCCCAAGTCTTCTGAAACACGACAGATTTTGTGTTATATATTTTGGATTTTCTGAAAGATATGCATTGTCAACAATATAAATAAATAAATAAATAAATAAATATATAGCGATATTAAACAATGCCGGGCCTATGACGTCACCAGCCCCACCCCCAACCGCGTGTCTAGCGTCTGGACCGATCAAGAGCAGAGTCAGCGCTGAGCTCTCAAAACCAGCGGAAAACAGCAAAGCAACAGTCATCGGCCCTTTAATCAGACATTTAAATGGCTTTTTAAAAGGTGAATAAGAGCTTTTTTCTGGTATGAAAAAGTGTGAATTCATCTGTAACTGGAAATATCTGTGCTGCAAAACTGTGTTGGACTGAGCTGCACAGCTTTCAACACGTGCCCAACCATGTGGAAGGAGGCCATGCAGATAACTTGTGTTTACTCCTGCAATCCACCCCTCTCGCATTCCCCTTCCCCTTGAGCTTCTCAGGCAGCAGCAGCCAGTCACTCGCACAGACACAGAGACAACGCTGTGTATCTACTTCTTGTGTCAAGAATCAAAACATTGCAACATGACGTGTGTTAGAATTAATTGCTTTAGGTGACATCACACATCCTGCGGTGTGAGTATTGTGCATGCACACATCACGATGACAATGCTTAAACGATATATCGTGCAGCCCCAGTGTAGATGATTGTCCTAAAACTTTTATCATTTATGCTTTTCTTTTAGTATTCTTGTTCTGGCTGTTTTTTCTCCCCACTCCCTTGTTGTTCAAATTTTGTGAAATAATACAAATTATTCATCACACAAAAAAAAAACTGTATTTTCCGCCTTTTAATTCCATCCACGATTAAAACAATCACGAGCAATCACGACATGAGCAGCTCTGATCAAAATAACAGCCCAGCTCCAAAACTGCCTCGCAGCTCTCAGTCAGAACAGACCATAATATATATAATAACATCTCACTCACCAGCAGTGAAGTCCTTGTTCAGGTCGATGAAGGCGTTGGAGTGAGGAACCCGGAACTTCACTTCAGTGCTGAGAGCTGTCTTACAGCTGGGTTTTCTGCAGCACAAATTAATTAAATTAATTAAAAATTAATTCAAATCTGATCACAATAGAAGTTCTAAAGGCAACAATCCACTTTGATTAAGACCAACATGGTGTTTCTAATGAAAAAGCTTCACCTGTCTCGCAGAAAGCAAACCTCCGTCACACCGTCTACCACTCCGAAAATGTCCGGAATCATGTCCCCATTATAACTGCAGCAGAAATAAACGAGAAACACAAGATTACTCAAAATATACACAGATATACAGTGTAAAAAAAACTTGTAGTATTAATAATAAGGGATTTCACAATCAGATTTATGAGTCATATGATTTTGAGTATCCGTCAATACAGAGTGCCAATCCAATACACTGCCAATGCAGTAAAACAAACAAACAAACACAAAAACCCTCCAAATTGTCACTTTAAGTTTTTACCTTGGAAAAAAAATTAAACATGCATATAATGTATATAATGTATATAACAATCAAGTACAATTTAAATACCATTTAATATATATATGGAACACAATAGAAGTTTTTTCAAAAGTGCTATAATATTTACCTCAGCAGTGCTATTCTAATCATATATTTACTTCAACAGTGATACTATATTCATCTATTTACCTGAGCAGTGCTATTGTAATCATATTCTTAAATTAAAAATGGTATTTTAATCATATCATAACAAAACAAACAAGTACTAAATAGCCATCGTTTGTTTAAGATTTCCATTTAAATATGCATATTTTCCTAAATAAACTAATAAAAACATCACAACAACAATTCTGTGATTAATAACAGTTAACCTGATGATTCTTTTTTTTTTAAATGCTGATATTTCTGTATATTTGGGAGGGACAGAACAAGAAGGTAAGAGAGAGACGCTGAGAGTCTTCCAGCACAGTAGTTTGCTGGATTAGCCTCTGTGCTAACCATAAATCAGCGTCGATAAACAGCTAGACAGTGTAACCAGCCACAAACACACACAACAGACAGATTTTGGTGATATAAATGACTTGTCGCTGTCAGTGTGAGTCTATAGCATGAAGCCATGAAACATCTGGCCCGTGAGGTTGTGTTGTTTGAACTATAATGAACGACAAGGAAAAAATAAAACATAAAATGCTTCTCTGGTGAGCTTTTGTTTACATGCCTCCCCTGTCTCTCTGTTGCGCACAGTGTGACTTTAGTTTCCACACGTTCTCGTTTTTAACACCAGTTCTTGGGCTCCCTATCTTATAACAAAGATGTTTTTTTTTTTTTTCCCCCAGACAAGTCCCAATTTCACTAGCTAGAGCAGCGATAATGTATTGGTCCACAACCCTGACGATTTAATCCCACGTTAGGAGCGGTGTTCTGAAACTGTTCTGAAATTGGGTTCAACAACCCTCTGGGCTGGAGAGCTGCACGTCACTTCATTTTATAAAACAAAATTTTGTTTGTGGCCCGCCAGGTAATGGCTTGGAAAATATCTGATCCGCTGCCAAACTTAACTGCCGACCCCTGGTCTATAGTGAACTCGTGGAGTAACAATATAACATTTTTGATGCATCCCATTGGCCCATATTTCCAGTCACATGATTAGACCAGGAACATGCCTATTTATAAAATTTTAATTATAAAATTCAACAAAACCCAAAGAGATAAGGCTGAGGACAGTACCAGAGTGGAGACCCTGATACAAACAATGTAACCGTACTTACTCCATAACCAGGGGCTGATCAGTGTACGTGCCATTCAGTACCACCTTCCCATCCTGATCTGAAACTGAACATCAGTGAGAAGCTGAATGAGTGACCCAACTTCACATACTTAATCATCATCATCATCATCATCATCATTATCATTATCATCATTATTCCTAATAAATTGGCCAGTGAGTGAAAGCCCAAGGTTTTTTTTGTAGGTGTTTCCGATAAAGTGGCCAGTAAGTGCAACCACAAGGCTCTTTTGCAGGTATTTTTAATAAAGTGGCCAGTGAGTAGAAGAATCAGGTTCTTTTGTAGGTGTTTGCAATAAAGTGGCCAGGTAAATAAAAGCACAAGGTTTATCTGTAGGTGTTTCCAATAAAGTGGCCAGTGAGTGGAAGAACAAGGTTCTTTTGTAGGTGTTTCTAATAAAGTGGCCAGTAAGTGGAAGCATAAGGGTCATTTGTAGGTATTTCCAATAAAGTGGCCAGTGAGTGGAAGCACAAGATTCTTTTGTAGATGTTTCCAATAAAGTGGCCAGTGAGTGGAATCACACATTTTTTTGTAGGTGTTTGCAATAAAGTGGCCAGTGTGTGGGAAGCACAAGGTTTATCTGTAGGTGTTTCCAATAAATTGGTCAGTGAGTGGAAGCACAAGGTTCTGTAGGTGTTTCTAATAAAAGGGCCAGTAAGTGTAAGCACAAGGTTTATTTCTAGGTCTTTTTACTAATGTGGCCAGTGTGTATTAATTAAAGCTTTACCCAGAGTTTGGTTATTGCCCCAGAAGACGATGATTTTGGTCTGTTGGCCGTCTGAGCTTTTTGGGTGGCCGGTGATGAGAACGTCCATTTGAGAATCTCCATCATAATCTCCAGGGACAACGCTGCTGATGATGCTGAAATCACTGGTGGAGATACAAGAAGAACAGAACTGTGGAACAGTGTGGACAGTTGGGAAAAGGAGAGCATCAATGGGGTAGTAGAGGGAGTTATTAACCAACCTTCAGTGTTCACCTGAAGCTTACCTGGGAAAGGCGTTCTTGGTGAGATGCACCTTAGGTTTAAAATACGGTGCTTTCAGATCAGCCAAGAAGATCAACAGCTCAGACTCTAAGAAAGAAAAAAAAAAAAAAGTCAAAAAAATAATAATAAATACAACACCCAGTGTTTTAATTGCAATCTAGAGATTTATAGAATTTATACCCAAAACCGCACAAAATTAAACAAAGAATTCTGCACCCTAGAGAGTCGAGACACTGAATATTTGGCACCTGGAATTAGTGTTTTTCGAAAAAGTTAAAAGACTTAACAATTAGGGTGTGTACCATACCGCATCGTACACAATAATATGGCCAACATTTTTTTATAAATGTTTTATAAAATATTGTAAATGATATTATACCCTAAAATGATCACATCAGTGTACTACTTTTTTGCTGTATTTAACAAAAGAAAAATTCACACTGTTCTAATTTCCCATTATATATCTACTAGAGACATATTAAATATGTCCAGTATCATTTATTTTACTTTAATCCTGGGTATATGGAGATATTAAGAGTGCAAAATTAGTACAATGACATTCTGGACCATTGATTCTGTTACAATGCTGATAAAATCTATTTTTTCTGACTGTATCAAGCTAAATTTTAAATGAAGAAGAAACGGGTTTTCATGCAATTTTTCAATGATCTAGTTTAGTTTAATTTCAGCCTTTCTCAAACAGAATTTAAAAAAAAATATTGAAACTTCTCTCGATTTTCAGATTTGTCTATTTTTGCAACACAAATTTGATGGTATAATAATAATTTGCAAAATTAAGATAAAAAAAAATAAAGATTAATTTCTTAATTTTTTTCTGAAATTATGATTGTGAGGGGCAGAGAGGAAAAAAATAAAATTGGAAAATTGGATGAAAACTTATATTTCTTGTACACTGCACTGCATTAAAAAATGAATTTTATATTTTTGCATTTTATAGTCAGAAAATTAAGTTGACAAACGTTACACTGACCGTGTTAAAGTGTTAAAAGTCTTTTCAAAATCGTGGAGTGTATGGACAGCATTAAGGAACAGGTTAGGAACAGTTCATACAGATCATGTGAGTTCCTCCTTCCAATGTTTACAACTGAACCTCCCAACTGACAGTCGTTTATTAAACGTTGTGTTGAACAGTTACTTCATTTTAGACATTAAATATAATATAGAGAAGCTCAGTATTAATGTGAGGAGGTGGCACAACTTATAAAAGCAGTATAATAACCTTAAACAAATGAATAATACAGAGTTCATACAGGGTAAGCTCAGCAAGCTAACCATACAGGTGTAACTTAGCTTTGTGTGCTAACTAGCTAACCAGACTCATACACAAACCCTGACAGCTTAGTATTTTAATAAATATATAATTATTAATAAACAAATAAAGCCTCTAATTAGTCTGTAGCCAGTTATCACTAACTGACAAGCTTTATTAGGTCCAGAATCAGGGTTATTGATTAGCATAGCTAGCTATTTAGCTAGTAGTTAGTAAAGCTAGCTAGTCCAGGTCCAGAAAGTAAAAATCCATTCCAAGGTTTTGTTCCAATTACATTGCCGGTTGAGCTGCAGCAGAGCCGCTCAGGCAGTTGGAACAAATCCCTGGAGCGGATTTTGCGCTTTCTGGATCTGGACTAGCCAGCTAACTCCAGCCCTGTATCTTACTCACGTTCTCTGATGATGAAGATATCAGTCTGCTTATCCGAGTTAAAATCCCCAAAAGCGGCTACAGTTCCCTTGTTCTCCGTCCCAAACAGATCCGTGGTCACGTCCTGAAGCCCAGACGCGATTTCATGACCAGAAAACAGCAAAACTAATGCTAAAACCGAGCTAAAGCAGGGCGGCCACATCCTGACAGCCGGAGATTCACAAAAGACTACAACAGTCAGAATACGGAGTGCTGCTTTACGGCACACGATTCTTTTATAAATATATAATTTTTGAAGGTATTTAGTTTACCCCATGCATTATTAATAAACTGATAAAACAAATGCATTTATTAAACATATAACTTAAACAATATAACTATTATTTTAAATCATTATAATAATTTAGGCGAGCCTCGACGACGTCACGAGTCAGGAATGCACGCCACTGTCGCAGTGAAGTGTCAGTGAGTAAACATGACTATAGATATATGGCTGACTGAATGGATGTATGGATTGACAGCCCACAATAATAATAATAATAATAATAATAATAATAATAATAATAATAATAATAATAATAATAATAATAATAATAATAATAATTTAGACCAGCCTCATGCACTGCTTTACAGCACATTTTATTGCATTTAATTGATCCCATTTCTTATTAAGAAATGAATAATTGTTTTATTGTGTATTAAAGAATTTAAACAGTATAACAAATATAAAAAATAATAATTTATATATCCCATTGATAGATAGATAGATAGATAGATAGATAGATAGATAGATAGATAGATAGATAGATAGATAGATAGATAGATAGATAGATAGACGTCATTTAAGCTTATTATTATTATTATTATTATTATTATTATTATTATTATTATTATTATTATTATTATTATTATTATTATTATTATTGTGGGCGCGTCCCTTATTGTAATTTCTGAAAGGTGGCAGCTCTAAAGACGGGATGCAGTGAGCAGAAACAAAACTACAATCGAGCTGCAGCAATCGACCACATCTTTGACAGCCGGAGATGCTGAAAAGACTACAAAAGTCGGAATACGGCGTGCTGCTTTACGGCACACTGTTTTTACATTTTTATTTTATTTTCTGTTATATTTCACACACTATTTAGACGTAGATAAACTAGTAAATTAATAATAAGTTAAAGACTAAACTATAACAATATTTTAAAAAGGTAATAATAATAATAATTTAGACATGCTTCTGCGACGTAACACGTCATGACGTCGCGCCACTGTCGCGCTGCAGTGTCAGTGAGGAGTAAACATGGCCACTTTAGCTGATGTCGGCTGGAAGCTGCTGGAGTTTAAAGCCCGGTCCAAGCGCTCAGGTTCGGTTCTGTCTCCCGCAGCGCCGCGGTTACGGTGATATATGAGTGTTGAGTTGATTTCTGCGCGCTGCAGCCCGTGTCAGGCCGGTTTGAGCGCGGTGGGGCTGCAGGTTTGCGCTAGCTGTGTGTGTCTGTGTAACGGGGGGCTGAGAATTTAAAGGTCAGGCTTAAGGTTTGGGCTATTTAAAGACCCCAGACCAACATCTCCCAGCGTTTAGACTGAGGAACAGTACGGATTAACCTTTAATTCTGTTTTATAGAAGATTTAGAACTGTTTAAACTAAATGTTGCTCAATTTGAGGTCAGATTATGGCCTCTCTGGTAGCAAAGAATATTAAAATAACATTAAAGGTGCAATAAGTAAAAATAAATAAATAAATAAATAAATAAATAAAGGTTCGGTAAGTAGTAAGTGTGTTGTTAAAATGTACACTTGTGTTTGGTATTGCTAGTAAAATAAAATAACTAGATCAGTGTATATTTAGATTTTACAAACTATTTAAGCAATAATACATGATAGGAAGTGTTATATTGTCTTTGACATGTAATATTAGTACAGAAAAAACCTCGAGTGTATTATTGTGATTATACCACTGTTCCATTATTATTGTTTATTGAGAGATTTAAAGTTAAAGTTAAATAAAAAAAAATGCTATGTTTGGTTATCAACACTCTCCCAGTTAATATAGTTTCATTCAGTGGCCCGCTGATGAACACATGTTTTTTTTTTTTTTTTTTTTTTTTTTTTTTATAATATTTAGACCTGTCACGATAAATACATTATACACCTATTTTTCTATATATTGATTTGTAAAACGTATTTTTTTCTGATCTTAATATCACATCATATAGTATGCTTTATAGCACATTCATTTAAGCATTTCTTTTTTCTTTCTTTCTTTTTTTTGCAATATTTTGAAAATGGTTAATGTCAGTCTGAATGTCAGAATAGAATTATTAACAGCATGTATAATCTGTCTCTAGTGGTTATCATGGAAATAGCATGATTTTTTTAAATTATTATTATTATTATTATTATTATTATTATTATTATTATTATTATTATTATTATTATTATTATTTGAATGGAACATGGCTATTGCCCATATACACATAGTGATAATAATGCTTAAACAATATATTGTGCAGCCCTATTTAAAATATGAGATTATTATATTTTAAAAAAATATGTTGATCCCGTTGATAGAAAACGTTACTTGTTTTTGTATTTTGTCTACATAAATTATTCCAGTCTTATTCCATGTGTTAGATAATATATGGAGCATCTGTGCAGGTGACATACTGTCACAAGATATTATGCTTAGACCACAAATAAAGTTTCTGGTGAGCTCAGAATAATATTAAATTAAATATATAAATATTTATTACGTCAAAGTATTAAAAACTCTGGCATACAAAATGTATTTACTTCCTTCAAGCCAATCACTGGTGTAGTGATGTGTTTTCATAAAGAGTAATTTATCTTATTTATTTATTTTTATTATTTTTATTTTTTTACAAATTTCTTCATAATTTAGTGGTTAACATCACAATCCTCTTATAATTAATCACATTATAAAGTGCATGAGATTAAATTAGATGTCACAAACTCAGATTGTCTAAAACCACATTTTAACACTTCATTATTTAGTCATAAATGTTTGGTGGGGATGCAGTGATATAGGAAGTCTGGGTCAAATCTGACAACCGATATTTCTCATGTAAGTCTATTTGGATAAGCTTTATAGATAAATAGAAGTACAATAACTCCACATTTAGCTCCTCTGAAGATCTTATATCTAATTAAGGTCTGTCACAATAACTATAACTATATATATATATATATATATATATATATATAGCTCACAAAAGTGTAACAATTTCATGTATTGCCCATTCATTACAAATTAATGTGATATGTTGATCGGTATCATAATTCTATTTATAATTTATTTATAAACATCATAAAAAAAGTAAAAATGTATTATTATGCAACTTTATGACTCTTATATTAGTGCCATTCTATCACAATTATTTTTTGGTTATTTCTACATATTGTGACAGACCCATTTAAATCAGCATCAGTCAAATCTGTTTATCGATCGTATATGGATTCCTGCAGAATTCCGATATCACTTTGCATCCCTGCAGTTTGATCTGATTAATTGAGATAGCAGATGCAGCCAAAGAGGTGCCTAGATTGATCCTCCAATTGACGCCAACAGGGTATCTACAACCATAGGCATCCTGATATGTCAAGGGCAGGACAACCATACCCCCCCCCCTACCCCCCCCCCCCCCTTCCGTGAGAATCCCGGAATAGAATAGGTTCTCAGCACTCCCTTGCTTTTCGTACGAGGCGAAAAATGGGACGCCTCGTTTGCCGTGAGGTGCGACCTGTGTCTGTGGAGGAAGAGATCCTGGTGTCTGAGGGAACTGGTGGCTGCGGCTCCCAGAACCCAACACGGTACTTTGGCTCCTACTTCACATAGTCAGGTGGTCAGAGTGGCCCACTCTGATCAATCGGCTGGTCGAGACCTGCCCTGGAACCTCCGGATATGCCACCAGGATATCAGTGAGACCAGAAGGCGTCGGCTGAAGGGTCAATCGAGTAGCGACGTACCATCTAATGACTGCTCGAGTATACCATCCCTATATCCCTGACACACATCCGCTGGAGATCCGCGGCTCTGTGCGTCCCCTAGTTGGACTCCGAGGTGGGTGGGGAGTAGGGATGGCGAACCAAACAATATATCACCATGGAGAGAACTAATGCTAAAAGAAGGATGATCGACCTGGACCTACGCTACGAGAAAACGGATCAACCCTTAACTTTGAAAGACGATGGCCAACACTTTGTACTGCTGGAATCCATGACACAAGATCCTCCTATTACTAAACTGTCGCCATTTGCTGTCCACAAGGGTATCCTTGGTATAGCTGGAACAGTTAAAAACGTCAAAAAACTGAGATCTGGTCAAATTTTGGTGGAATGCTCCAAGAAAGCACAGATGGACAATCTGCTCCGTGCCACGGAGCTCGCCGGTGTGAAGATCAAGGTGACTATGCACCCCTTTCTCAACAGCAGCAAAGGCGTTATACGTACCCGAGAACTTGACGGACTGGAAGACTCTGAAATAACTGACGAGATGTCATTACAAGGAGTTACACACGTGAGACGGATTATTATCAAAAAATCAAACTACACTTTCAAGACTCATACATATATTTTGACTTTCGATAGGGCACATCTGCCTGAAAAAGTGGACATAGGATACATAAAAACAACGGTTGATCCTTACATTCCAAACCCGCTCAGATGCTTCAAATGCCAAAAGTTCGGACATGGAGCAACAAACTGCAACAGTGCTGCGATATGCATCACCTGCGGAGAACCTGAACATGGAATTGAGTGCAAGGAACCCCCAAAATGTGTAAACTGTAATGGAGACCATAGTGCGGCTGCCAAATATTGTCCTGTATGGAACAAAGAGAAAGAAATCCAGAAAATAAAACACAGCAACAAGATTCCGTACTTCGAAGCCAGGAGACTTGTAGAACAAACTCTGAACTTTCGTCCTGGGAAGTCCTACGCAGCAGCAGTAAAGGTCACATCAAATGTGGACACACAAACTGATTTAACGTGGGTTTGTGGTGCAAAACCCTGTCCAATTTTAAGTGCACAAGAAACGGTTACCCACAAACAGAAAACGACTTCTGGCCACAAAGCTATGGAATCAGAAACCAATAGTAAATCGAGGAAGAGTTCAGGCTCTCAAACTAAACCAACTCTTCAACACAACAAACCAAAAGATACACCAAACGAAGTAGAAATGCAAGACCCGAAACCGAGACGCCACAGAAGCTCATCACCCAGAGGTAAACCAAAGGACCAATTGCATGTTCTACCCACATGATAGCTGACATTAATATCGTACAGTGGAATTGCAGAGGTTTCAAGGCAAATTTTCCGGAACTCCAACAATTGGCGGCAATATTGAATCCCATAGCCTTCTGTCTCCAGGAGACGCAAATGGACGCACAAAATATTGCAACCTGCAAAAAGTATATTCTGTATCTATCACCAGGTCCGTCCACTTATCGGCCAACAGGTGGGACAGCAATACTGATCCGGGACAATGTTCTCCACAGTAGAATTATGATAAACTCTGTCATTCAAGCTACAGCTATTCGAGTGACCCTGCATAAACCAATAACCTTGTGCTCGATCTATCTACCCCCAGTGATCCATGTACAACAGCAAGACTTGGACGCATTATTAAATCAACTCCCTTCTCCTGTCATCCTCATGGGAGATTTTAATGGACACAACACGTTATGGGGAAGTACGAAGACGGACAACAGAGGCAGAATGATTGAAGACCTTATGAATGCAAGAAGTTTATGTCTTTTAAACAATGGGGACAATACTTATCTGCACCCCGGACTTGGAACTTACTCTGCTATAGACCTCACGATCTGTTCCCCGGACCTCTTCCTTGACACGACTTGGCAAGTTTGGGATGATCAATGTGGAAGTGACCACTACCCACTAAGGATCAGTTTTACTACCGAAACAAGACTACTAAAACCTTCAAAGTGGCAACTCAAAAGGGCCGATTGGCAAGCCTTTCGTACTTCCTGTGAAGCACAGTACCAGATTCTTAACCTAAATGACAAACCTTCAATTGAATGGTTCACAAACTCCCTCATAGACATAGCTGAACAAACAATACCCAAATCCACAACAAAAAATATGAAACATTTTAATCCATGGTTTAATGAAGACTGCAAAGCTGCTATTCGTAATAGGAAAAAAGCAATCAAATATTTCAACAAACACCCCACTATGGACGACTTCATCAACATAAAAATCAGCAGAGCTCAAGCTCGCAGAACAATAAGGGCGGCCATAAGGTTCACGTGGGAAAACTTTGTTTCAAAACTGCAGATGAACTCTCCCTCAAAGAAGGTCTGGAACATGATCAACTGCATGAAGAACAAAAACAGATCTCCACAAATTCAACATCTACAATGCAAAGGAACTATAATAACAAAAGAAAAGGAAATAGCGGACGAACTTGCAAGATCTTTCGAGAACAACTCTTCCATAGAAACTTGCCTCCCTGAATTTCGGAAAATCTACTTACAACAACTTAGAAGACCACTCTCTTTTAACTCAGACAATCATGAGCCATACAACTGTCTCTTCTTATTGGAAGAACTACAACTTGCCATTAGTACGGCACACGATACGGCCGTAGGACCAGACCAAATACACTATCAGTTCCTAAAGCACCTTCCGGACAGCACTTGCCAAACACTATTACATATAATCAATGAAATTTGGACAACGGGCCATATACCAACCAGTTGGAAGGAAGCAACTATCATCCCTATTCCAAAGCCGGGAAAGGATCACACAGATCCAAACAACTACCGACCTATAGCGCTTACGAGCTGCCTATGTAAGACCATGGAAAGAATGATAAATCGACGACTTGTGTGGGTGCTAGAACGACATGGATTGCTCAGCAGTTTTCAGAATGGTTTCAGACGTGGCCGAAGTACGATAGACCATCTAGTAAGAATTGAAGCATTCATCAGGAATGGATTTCTGAATAAACAGCACACTGTAGCAGTGTTTTTTGACCTTGAAAAGGCATATGACACCACATGGAAACAAGGCATCCTGGCTGATATGAAGAAAATGGGCCTCAAAGGACGGCTACCCACGTTTATTGCAAACTTCCTGACTGGCAGACGTTTCAAAGTTAAAATAAAAGACACGTACTCTGAAACCCATACTCAGGAACTGGGTGTACCACAAGGTAGCATATTATCTGTAACCTTGTTCAACATCAAAATCAATCAAGTAACTGAAGTACTGGACACTGACATCATGTGCTCACTTTATGTTGATGATTTGTGTATATGCTACAAAGGAAAATACATGCCAGCTATCGAACGGAAACTTCAAATCGCAATAAACAACATATTGCGGTGGACTGCCCAAAATGGGTTCAAGATCTCCAAATCTAAAACAACATGCAACCATTTTTGCCAACTACGATCACTTCACCCAGATCCCGTCTTGTATCTGGATGGAGTAGCCATTAAACTGGAGAAAGAGACAAAATTTCTGGGGATATTCCTAGATCAAAAACTCTCCTTTAAACACCACATCCAGTACTTAAGAAACAAATGTCATAAAACACTGAATATAATAAGAGTGCTAGCCAATACTAGATGGGGAGCAAACTTCCACCTACTCCGGCACCTTTTCAGAGCTCTAATACAGTCCAGACTGGACTATGGCAGTATTATATATGGTGCAACCAGAACGTCATACCTTCGTCCGTTAAACACAATTCAACATCAAGGCCTGAGACTGGCCTTAGGTGCATACAGAACATCTCCCATAGACAGCTTATATGTGGAAGCAAATGAACCACCGCTTCGTCTAAGACGACAAACAATGGCCCTGAACTATGCTGTTAAACTCTATGGAAATAGATCAAACCCTGCCTACAAAGCTACGTTCAGGAATCGCTTCGAAAATAAATATGAGGCCAAACCAACACAGATCCGACCCCTAGGACTTCGAATCAAATCGGACCTGGAAGCCCTGGAGCTTCCCATGGATTCGATGAATCGGACTTGCCAGCCCATAGCCCCCTGGGAGTATACAACACCAAACATAATATTGAAACTGGCAGAAAAACGAAAGCAAAACACCCACCCGAATGACTACTACCAGTTATTCCTTGAAACCAGAGGATGTTACCTACGTCATATGACAGTCTACACAGATGGCTCCAAAACTGAAACAAGAGTCATATCAGCAGTCACATGCGCAAACTACCAGCACAGTATACAGCTACCAAACTCCAGTTCCATATTCTCCGCAGAAGCATATGCGCTATTATTGGCCTTGGAATACATCCAAACAAGCAACCGGAAAAAATTTATCATTTTTACAGACTCCAAATCCTGCCTTAAAGCCTTGGAACACCCTGACACAGTCCATCCCATTGTTACAGAAATACTGAGAAAGGACAAAGTACTACGAGATCAAGACTTTGACGTAGTCTACTGCTGGATCCCAAGCCATATTGGAATCCCAGGAAATGAAAGAGCAGATCGACTTGCCAGAACATCCACTGCAGTCAGAATCAGCACACGACCCATCCCTCCCAGAGACAGCTATCCACAGATCTTCGCGTATTTCAAAAACAAATGGCAGACTGAATGGGACAGTAAAACCTTTAACAAACTGCATGACATAGAGGACAAAGTCGGACGAACCTACACTAGAATGGACAGTCGTCTACATCAAACCATACTTACAAAATGTAGAATCGGTCACTCAAAGTTGACGCACCAACATCTACTGACTGGAGAAGATGCTCCAACCTGTCACCTTTGTAAAGACAGACTTACCTTGAAACACATTTTAATGGACTGCAAACCACTGCACTCAGATAGACTGAGGTTTTTTACTGAACGTGAGATGCCAAATGTGCTTAAAGCCGCAGCACCTGGAAAAATTATGAATTTTTTAAATTTTTTAAATATAACTCAACTTTTATAATTAATTTTATATAAAATAATGCACAGTTTGAAGATTTGACTTAAATACCGCCGTTAAAATGACCCTAGTGTGTCGGCACGGCGTTAAGAACCTATCTATCTATCTATCTATCTGATTAATTGATTGATTGATTGTGTGTAATTTTGCTGCATGTTAATCTGAAGCTGTGCTGATGAGTTTGTGTAATTGAATGTAATCTGTCTTCTTTCACTAATGCTCCACTAACCTGCAGCGTTTCAGTAGAGTTATAATATACTGTAGCTGAGCGAGAGAGAGAGAGGATCACTGTAGCCTTCATCTAACCAAACATGGCCGCCACTGCCAGTGAGAATTCCAGCCCGCGACACAAACTGGGCAGATATGGTAAGTGGTGTTGCAGTGAATGGGTTCATGTTTACACCCAACATACAGCAAACCCCCCATATCCATAGAACTAAGACTGGGATTATAGACTGCATTATAAAATGGTATTTTATAAAATACAGTATATCCCTGCATATAAATTATTATACATTTCCAGAAGCTTCAAGACACCTGCTTCTTCAGCGGTTCTATTGAAATCAAGGATAGCAACAGTAGTATATACAGTACAAGTCAAAGGTTTGAACAGCTTTGTACCTGGAAAACTGTGCTGGACTGAGGTGCACAGCTTTCCACGCATGCGTTTACCATGACACGTGCCCAACCATGTGAATAGAGGCATGTGGATATAGGCACAGGCAGCAGCAGTCTGCCATTCACACAGACACAGAGACAGCACTGTGTATCTACTTCTTGTGTCAAGAATCAAAACATTGCAACATGACGTTTTAAATTGTGTGACATATCGTGCAGCCCTAGTGTATATTGCCTTGTTTATAGCATTGCAATATACTTTCTATATATTTAACTGTAACCCCTGTATGCCATGATACTTTGCCATCGCATTGCCAACTTATTGCAACATGACTGTGAATATGGAAAAATAAACTTGAATAAGATTTTGATTTAGATCAAAAGATTAAGTTCATCCCAAGACTTTTATTCTCAGATACCCTGTTTTGTGACTCCAGTGCAGAACTATAAATCCAACTTCAGAATCTGAACATTTATCTCTCAGTCAGAGAAAATCAGTGTTTTTATCCAATCATAGCTTTATCACCTTGCTTTGTCATCTTTTTCTATAGATTTTTCAATCATCTCTGTTCTTAGAAGGTTACTTAGCAACTGGAGTCAGGTCTCTTCAGTGTGCGCAGTCCAACTTAAAGCAGATGAATCTCTGCTTTTGCTGCTGGATGTGCGCCGCTTTAGTTGGAGTTATCGTCAAAGCGCTGGCTTTGTCCCTGCTACTTAAAAGCTGATGGAAATTATGCTAATTTGCCCGGAAATGGGAATTTTGGGTACCTGAGGTATTGACCTGGGGTCGATTCCATTAAAATGTAAATCACTCCAGAGTTAAATGTGTCTGGAATGGTGCTTTCAGCTGAAGGGGGTTTCCTCAGAGTCGTTCGCTGCCTCAGAGCCAAACCTCGGTTTCCAGTCTCTACTGGGCCGGAACCAGACGCTCGGGAGAATTTCAGAATTTTATATTGACTGAAAAAGACTTTTGAGAGCACAGATGCTACATTTTTTCACATATCTATTCCTTACTTTCCTTACAGAAGTTGAGCTAGGTTTTGCTTGGATTGCACTACATGCCCAAATATGTGTGGGCATTCCTGTTGGCACCGTGTCAGTTTTAGAGATGTGGAGCAATGGAGGAAATCTGTTCTCTGGAACGTTGGAGCTCCACCCAATACTTTTTGTATGGGACCAGTTGGGGAATTCGGGATGATGATGAAGTGGGGTGGTGATCACTGTCCAACATCCTGACCTCATGAATGCCTTAGCTCACTTTTCACTGAATACAATCAAATTCCTCACAGTAATGTGCTAAAAATGTAGTAGGGAAGCCTTATCTGGACAATAGAGACAGTTACAACAATATGAGCAGGATAAACTTTTTAGTACTCTTGATTTCAGTAAATAAGCAGTTTTCCCAAGACTTTTATCCATGTAGGAGCAGTTTAGTCCTGAACTAGGCAGCATTTTAATAGATAGATTAATAGATTTAAATCTATGACTAGGCCAACCATCCCCCTATTGTGTTTACCGACCAGCATCTGTTATATGACTTCAATGTAAAGTGGAGCTAAAGTGCTGTATACTGAATGGGTGGGGCTAATGTTCCATACAATAACACCTCTCCCTGAAGAACAACAGCGTATATTTGGTTTTATATGCAAAAAAATATATATATTTAAAATGCATATAATAACTTAAGTATGATTTGATGATATGCAATTGAGTTCTGCTCTTATTGGCTGGTTTGTATTGTGCTGGTTTGAGTGTATTAACACTCTTTATAACATGTTGCTATTGGGTGGGGGTATTAGCAGATGTACAGGCTCTGTACACAAATAACATTACATACTGTGAACAGTGCTACAAGTGCTGGTTTAAAAAATACAGTAGCCTACCAGAAAAATTGGCAAGAGTGAAGTCGTAACATTAAAAGGCATAAAAATAGGTTAACTACTTGGGCTGCCAGTTTAAAAAGCTCGAAGGGAAAGGAGCATTTTCTACTTATAAGGCTGCTGTGCTTATCATCAGTTAGTTGTATTTATATCCTGCTGCTTATTAATACTTTATTGTTACAGTTAGATAATACAGTGTGCAGATTTTGCCATGTAGTCTTCGCAACCAATAGCCTAGCCTCATCTTTGGCACCCCGCCGTGAGATGCCAAGGGGGCATGTGGGTTCGCGGAAGAGTTCAAAGGAACATAAATACAAATAATTCCAGTCATGTATAAAGGAAATATATATGTTTTTTTTTTCTTTTCTAATGCAGGATGATTGTCTTTGTGTTATATAAACCATATCAAGATCAAATATACTGTGAAGCATGCTATGCGTGTCAAAGTTATTATATAATGTAAAATTGTGTTTATTGGCTTAGTTCCAACTGTACACTGTAAAAATCAGTAGGGAGCATTAGTTAAAGTTGCTGTATTCCAGAATGCAGGAGGTGAATATTTTACATCCTACAGGCGATTAAAAGGTACAATATATTAAAACCTTTTACAGCTTTTTTTTTTCCTTAATACTGTTTCCCGGTGAACCTGATCTCTGGTAAGTGAGGAACTGTGCTGCTTGAGCTAATCCGCTGTTAAAACAGGTAACACTGCAGTGTCTCTGAATTTCAAGTGTGCCCAATTAGCACTCTTAGCGTTAGCAGCATGCTAAATCAGTGCAGGTGTCGGCTTGTGGGCTGAAGTACGCTCCACAGAGTGAACGCCGGGCTTTGAAGTGTGCACTTCTGCACCACCGCGGTCTCAGAGAGCGAAGCTGTGTCTGTAAAGAATCTCAAGCTTGTGTGTGTGTGTGTAGGTGTGTGTACTTACTTTTGTAAGTGTGTGTATCTATGTATATAAGTGCGTGTGTGTGTAAGTGTGTGTATATCTGTGTGGTTCTGACCTGCTCTATGTGTTTTCTATGCTCAGGCTCCATTTATGAACCCCTTAAGCTGTCCATCCTGCACCATGAGGATGAGCCACTGTGGGAGAAGCTGGATCGCTCCTATAATGCAGGTGAGACACGACCAGGATCAGGGGTGGAGTTTTGATAGCATGCCCAATAGCATTCCACACCTTTTCCTGGTGATAAGAGCTTTGTGCCGATCAATGAGTACACCAGAGTGTGCTTTCAGTAACTGTATGTGCCAGTGGTTGCAGGACCTTATTAACATTTTGTTGGGCTGTCAAAGTGTCTGTAATGTACACCAACGGGCACCACACCAGTGAGCTGCAACCAATGGTTATTTTAGCAGTCAACTAATCTGCCGATTATTTGTTCGATTAGTCGATTATTCATGATTATTTATTTTTTGTCATGCCCTTCATTTGTACTTTTTACTGGTGAGGGCAGCTACACATTTTTAGGCCCCAAGACCAATTTTGCAGTATATTTTGATAGTTTGATGTACCTAAAAGTTACAAAAAATTGCAAAGTATATTATAGAAAACATCGACACAGGCTAGATGTTATTTTCAGGATATTCTAGAATACTTGTTGTATTGTTGTATTGTCATTTAGAGCATTTGTTTGCAGAAAATGATAAATAGCAGAAATAACAAAAAAGATGCAGAGCTTTCAGAGCTCAAATAATGTAATTAATAAAGTTTAGAGTTCAGAAATCAATATTTGGTGGAATAACCCTGGTTTTTAATCACAGTGTTCATGCATCTTGGCATCATGTTCTCCTCCATCAGTCTTACACACTGCTTTTGGATAACTTTATGCCTTTACTCCTAGTGCAAAAATTCAAGCAGTTCAGCTTGGTTTGATGGCTTGTGATCATCCATCTTCCTCTTGATTATGTTTTCAGTTTGGTATAATCAAAGAAAATTATAATTTTTGGTTAGTATCTTATTTATTTTATACATTTTGACCGGAAATGACACAGGAATCTCCAAGGAGATAATACGATGATGTACAAGAGGCATCATTGTGGAAAAAAAAATATTTCTCAGCTTTTATTCACATTCGAACAAAAAGTGGCATGTCCAAAATTATTCATACCCTTCTCAGTAATTAATAGAAAAACCTTTATTGGCTATTACAGCAATCAAACGCTTCCTGTAATTGCTGACCAGCTTTTTGCATGTCTCCACTGGTATTTTTGCCCATTCATCTTTAACGATGAGCTCCAACTCTTTGAGATTGGAGGGTCTCCTTGCCATCACCCTGATCTTTAGCTCCCTCCACAGATTCTCAATTGGATTTAAGTCAGGACTCTCGCTGGGCCATTGCAAAACGTTAATGTTTTTGTCCGCTAACCATTTCTTCACCACTTTTGCTGTGTGTTTTGGGTCGTTGTCATGCTGAAATGTCCACTGGTTCCCAAGGCCATGTTTCTCAGCAGACTGCCTGATGTTGTTGTTGAGAATCTTGATGTATTGCTCTTTTTTCATGGTGCCATTTACTGCAATCAAGTTTCCTGGTCCATTAGCTGAAAAACACCCCCAAAACATTAGGTTCCCACCACCGTGTTTGATAGTGGGGATGGTGTTCTTAGGGTTGAAGGCTTCTCCTTTTTTTACGCCAAACGAAGGATACATCATTGTGGCCAAACAATTCAATTTTGTTTCATCTGACCATAAAACAGAACACCAGAAATCTTCTTCTTTGTCCAGATGAGCATTTGCAAAGGTCAAGTGGGCTTTTGTGTGCCTTTTCTGGAGAAGTGGCGTCCTCCTTGGTCTGCGTCCGTGGAATCCAGCAGTGTGCAGTGTCCGTTGTACTGTCTGCCTTGAGATGTTGCCGCCAGCAGAGCCCAGATTCACCAGAATGGCCTTGGTGGTGATTCTTGGATTTCTTTTCACCTCTGTCACTAACTGAATAAAAGCTGAGAAATATTTTTTTTCCACAATGATGCCTCTTGTACATCATTGTATTATCTCCTGGGAGATGCCAGGTGTCATTTCCGGTCAAAATCAAAATCAAAATCACCAGTCATCATTTTGGTTGTACTTTATCTCTAGTCTGGGCTCTAAATCTTGACCAAATGAACTAAACTTTCAGAGTTTAGCCAATCCTACTGACATTCCAGATGTCATGGGAATAGAAATAGTATTGTTTAAAAGCAAAAGAAGCTGTGAAATATGTTGAACAATAATTCCCAATTCATCTGCATCTACTTTTGGTATACTACTTTCTATTGACACCAATCAAGTGTTGTTTAAGTTACAACATATGTACCAGTAATGATGATAAGACTTGTGTAAATGCTCCAAAATGACTTGGAGTGAAGTCTTTTTACACTGACTTGCATTTAACATTAAGAACATTTTCCCTTCTTGTGTAAAGTTGTCATTTTAGTGATATAAGCTTCTTGCAGTGATTGGCATTAATTTGTTTAGTGTTTTTCTCCACTGAAGCTGATAAGAGCTGGCCCATTCACAGCCCTTCCTTTCTTTTTAGTATTATGGTCCATCAGGGTGTCCAGATGGTGTGAACTGATTTGTGAAACTGGAGGAAGGAACACATTGAAAACAATTCAAATGGATTTGGCTCAAATAAACAACAGTTTAATTAAAATTAAGATGCTTAAAATTTAATACACATCCCGTAGCAGGCTCTGTTTATCTCTCTCACGCTCTGTGTCTTTCCTTCATTTCTCCCTAACAGCTCTCTATGGCTTTCTCTCTATAGCTGTCTTTCACGCTCTCTTTAGCTGTAGCTTGCTCTATACCTTTGTAGTTCTATATCTCACTCTCTCTTTAGCTTTATCTTTCTCTCTGTCTCTCTCTGTTTCTCTCTGTTTCTCCTTTCTTACTATTTACTATCACTATCTCGCACTTTCTTTAGCTTTATGTCTCTCTCGCTCCCTCTCTCTCTCTCAATTCAAGGTGCTTTATTGGCATGACAAATAGTGCTAGTGTTAAGTAAAAGAATAGTGAACTGTTTCAAAGATTAAGTGATTCAGAGAATTAGTGTTTCTAATAAAATGGCCAGTAAGTGAAACCACAAGGGTTTGCAGGTATTTCCATTGAAGTGGAAGGTCTAGCACCTCTGCTGGCTGGTTGCAGTATGACGTGTAACTCTGCCCATCCCCTTATATTTATATGTGACAAAACAGCCCCTCCCATATTCCAACTGATTTTCACCTTTAAACTGTGTTTCCATCACCTGAGTCCCACAATTCCTACAGTTATATTTCTCTGTGTTAATATTACAACATTTTTATTCCCTCATAAGTCAGTTTTTAAACCGCATACCACTGTATCGTAAGAAGATGGGGTTACACTCAGGAATTAAATGATCGACTGCATTGCCCCTCTGCATTACTTGGAGTAGCTGAGTTGTAGTCGAGCTGTCAAGAAACTAGCTTATTAATCAATAACAATATTCTTGATCATATGAAATGATTTTGTGTTGTTGGTTGCATTAACAGATGAAGACATGAATTACTTAACAGTTTGTTTGGAAAGTCTGCTATCTATCTATCTGTCTGTCTGTCTGTCTATCTATGTTAATGTAGTTAGTTATACATGCTAGGCTCTGTAGTAGTATTTGTATTCAATCTAAGTCGCCACTCTTGTTACATTTATTAGTTTTCTGATCTGGACCGAGTCAAGATAGCGTTTAAAACATTATTTCATCTTCGTTTAGTAGTTACCTATGTACATTGGCTCTCTTGCAGCAGCTCCAGGCTTAAACTGGAGCGTAGTTGCTTTGGTTAATCTCAGGGATAAACAGGGCTAAGCTTAGATGCTGTAATTTGATATGATGTGATGAAAATGGAAATGGTTGGGTAATAAAATACATGAAATACACTTTTGCTGTCGGGATATTACACTTACTCATGAAATCTGGGAATCCAGGAGAAAAAAATAAATCTAGTCTAGTTTCTGGTCATTTAGACTGCATTTTGAACTCAATGAAGGTGGTCTGAGACTGAGGTTGCTCTGGGAGAAGGAAGCAGTCTACAAAACGAGTGAACAAGTCTGGCTCTGGCCATGCTCTTCACTGCTCTACTGCTTTAAAAAAAGTGGCCACCTAGTGGAAACACAATGTTCTCTAGGTGTTTATAAGGAAGTAGGTGCAGGTTATTAATTAAGTATTACGTTATTTGTTTTCTTTAGTTTTGTGTGGTGTATTATCAGTTTTACACTTTAACATTATGGTACCTTTTGAAGAACAAGTGCTACATAAATATAAATAAGTGGTGTTGTGTTGGGGATTACATGAGTAGATGGGTTTGAAGCTCAGCTAGAGTCTCGATCTGCAGGATACAGGTCTGCCGTTCAGTGATGGACTGCTTTAAAGATGGGGAGAAAATCTGAGTGATAACATATTATTCATACACACTCAGCGGCCGGCAGAAATAAAAGCATAAGAGCACTCTAGATGCAAATGCAGCAAAGTGTCTGCGTCGCTTTTATCATCTATCAGTATAATAAACCTCTAAATCACCCACTAATGCTGCAGATTCAAACACTGCGTTACTGCGAGCACACCATTTATCTACAGAGAGAGAGAGAGAGAGAGAGAAAGATACAGAGAGAAATAGAGAGAGAGACAGAGAGAGAAAGAGAGGGAGAGATGGAGAGAGAGAGAGATACAGAAAGAGAGAGAGAGATACAGAAAGAGAGAGCGAGAGAGATACAGAAAGAGAGAGCGAGAGAGATACAGAAAGAGGGAGAGATGGAGAGAGATAGAGACTAAGAGAGAGAGATACAGAAAGAGAGAGTGAGAGATACAGAAAGAGAAAGAGAGAGAGACAGACTGAGAAAGATACAGAAAGAGAGATACAGACCTTGTGCTTCCACTCGTTGGCCACTTTATTAGAAACATCTATAAGAGAACCTTGTACTTTCACTTACTGGCCACTTTATTGGAAACACCTACAGGAGAACCTTGTGCTTTCACTCTCTGGACACTTTATTAGAAACACCTACAGGAGAACCTTGTGATTTCACTCACTGGCCATTTTATTAGAAACTCCTACATTTTCAGTACTGCATGTCAGTGCTGTTTCTCAGTGTGTCTGTAGATGTTTATTAAGTGTATTTCTGCATGTTGAGGGTCGCGTACAGTAAGATGCGTGTCTGTGTCTGATTCAGTTCATCATCAGTCAGTTTATCGTCAGTTTTCCGCTGTCAGCAGCAGCAGCAGCAGCCGGCGCGGCGCGATGTGTCGTCAGCTAAAAAGGGATATCGGCTTCCCGCCGCGCTGCGTGTGGCCCCCGCGGTCACGCCGGTCCCGGCGGTCCACTCCTCTGAAGTGCTTATTAATAATATTTCCCAGCGTTCCCCCGTGGCCTCTTTATCCGCGGCCCTGCTGACTCTGGGCTGTTTGGGCGTGACGGGGTGGACGTCCCCTTCATCTGCGCCCACTTCATCCCCCTCAGTGCCCCATTCAGCCTGATTACAGCGGAGCGGCTCGGCGGTACAGACAGATTAATGACCGAGGCTACATCCACACACTGCTGCGGCTCCATTTAGAGTCACTGTCAGAACTAAAGAAGCATACCAATTCCTTTGAACTCTGTTGATGTTTATATGATTTAGTTTACTGTATATATTATACTGGAGAGCTGCATGAGAATGCATGTGGGAATGTGGATGAATTTGTATGTATTTATATAAACATGTATATTTATGAACCTACAGCATTCAGGGTGTATTCAAACACTGATGGTAAGCAGTGTTTATTTACACACGTACTGTATCCAGTGTGTATTTACAGTATTTATACAGTAAGTGATGTGCATTTTTCAGGACACATACATAAAGCAAACACACAGACAGTAAGCTGTATGTGTTTGTATACAGTGTGTAAATAAACACTGGGAATTATATATATATATATATATATATATATATATATATATATATATGTATATATATATATATATATATATATATATATATATATATATATATATATATATATGTATATATATATATATATGTACACAGACTGTGAGCAGTATGAACACAGTGTCCATTTACACAGACAGTGTATCCAGTGTGTATTTAATCTGTATTTATATTTAAAGACAGAAAGGGACGAGTATATATATATATATATATATATATATATATATATATATATATATATATTGTGTATCCATTGTGTATTACATAGTTGATTATTACAAAATATATAGTACAGTGTGTGTTTTTACATATACTATAACTGTAAGCATTATTTATTTACATACTGAAAGTAAGTAGTGTGGATTTACACATAGACAGTAAGCAGCATATATTTGTATTCAGACAGTATGCAGTGCATATTAGTTCACAGAGAGTATCCAGTGTGTAAATACACACTGGGAATTGTCTGTATATGTACACAGACAGTGAGCAGTATTAATTCACACTGACAAAAAGCAGTGTGGATTTACACAGACAGTATCCAGTGTGAATTAATACTGTATTTACACACAGAAAGGGAGCAGTGTATTCAGTATATTAACACAGTATATTAATACAGTTGTGCACACATACAGTGTCAAATGTGTATTTACACATGTGCTGTATCCATTATGTGTTTATACACAGACTGTAAGCATCATGTATTTACATTCTGAAAGTAAGCAGTTTGTATACGCATATAAACAGTATACACTATATGTGTACACATATTGTATCCATTGTGTATTTACACTTAGACAGTAAGCAGCATATATTTGTACCCAGACAGTATACAGTGTGTGTTTATTCACAGAGAGTATCCAGTGTGTAAATACACACTGGGAATTGTCTGTTTATATACACAGACTGTGAGCAGTATGAATTCTTAGACAATAAGCAGTGTGCATTTACACAAACTGTATCCAGTGTGTATTTATACTTTATTTTACACAGAAAAGGAGCAGTGTATACAGTATATTAATGCAGACAGTGAGCAGTATATATTTGTTTACCCAGTGCGTATTTACACACATGCTGTGCCAAATTTTCTGTATTTTACACAGACTGTAAGCAGTATGAATTTACTTAGACAGTAAGCAGTGTTAATTTACACAGTATCTAGTGTGTATCCAGTGTCCAGTGTGTATTTATACTGTATTTACAGACAAAAAGGAAAAGTAGAGAATACAGTATGTTTGTTAATACAGGCAGTAAACAGTGTATGTTTGTATACAGACTGTACCCAGTGTGTATTTACACACATAACTGTGTCAAAAATGTATTTACACATGTACTGTATCCATTATGTGTTTGTACACATACTGCATGCAGTGTGTATTTATACACAGATTGTAAGCAGTATGTATTTACATACTGAAAGTAAGCAGTGTGTATATGCAGATAAACAGTAAGCAGTGCATGTTTATACACAGAGAATATCCGGTGTGTATTTATAGGCTGGAAGTGAGCAGTGTAGTTGTTTACAGAGCGAGTGATGGTGATGCTGATGGGGAGTGACAGGGATGAAGGTAATGAAATGCTGACAAATTGCGTCCTCTCATCCCTCTGTTTTCCCTATCAGTAAATACAATAATGTAAACATGGCCGCCGGCATTTTCGGCAGCGCCGCTTTATTACTGTTTCAGCGAGTGAGGAAACGATGGCCGCTTCTGACGCTTTCTCATTAATGTTAACACTGCGGGGGATTCAAATCGCATCACTGTCTACACTCAGTCAATACTCACTCTCTTTCTGTTTCTCTCTCTGTCTCCCCCCCCCCCCCCCCTCTCTCTCTCCAGTTAAATCCACCATCCTGAACTACCAGAGTCCCACCACTGGTCTGTTTCCAGTGAAGACCAGTTCGGACTGTAAGGAGGCTAAAGTCAGAGACTCTCTGTACTGTGCAGCGAGCTCCTGGGCTCTGGCCATGGCCTACAGGTGAGTTAAATCCAGGTGTTTCATGTTGGAGCAATGGGTCAACGGTTACATGGTTGTGGGTTTGATGCCCGTTCCCTATGCCCGGTTACACGATTTTAGCCCATTTCTTCATTCAACGTCAGTTTTTCGTTTATCTTCAACAAAAAATCAGCTCAAAGGCAAATGGGGGGATCTTTCAGTACTTGTTCAGTTGTGTGGTGTGAACCAATGAAACACGCTCGCCATTTGGCATGCTAAATATCTGATCCAGTTGGCGACTGGGAGCCAAGAGCAGCGTCTGCCAACAGCTAATAGCATTATGTAGAAAAAAAGAAAGAACCACTGGTCCAGAACGCATCTTCTGCATGACCAGAGTTGTTATAGAGAGTCTGAACAATTTTTTTGTTTCCCCGTTATATCAGGAAATGATTGTTAAACTCTAGAGAGAGCTAGCTCGCTTATTAACTTATTTATTAGCTAATGCTAACTTATTGTTAGCAGTGGAGAGTCTAGCGTTACTGCTGCTGTGAGCTGATTGGTTGGTGTGCTGATGCTCAAGTTGTTAAGACAATGATGGCTCTGGTGCTGAAACATAATATATTGTTCTGTGTTGAGGACATAAATACATATTTCAGTATAAAATTAATCAGACACGTATTAACTCAGTTTTATAAATTGTGCTCAGTTGCTTTATATGAACCCGTTTATTTTGGACTTCAAGTGGGTATTCTCCTCTCTAGAGATGATCTTTTATGGCATTGTTAGTTCCCGTATGCATGTAGTTGTGGTGTTTTTTTTTTTTTTTTTTGTGATAATGTGATTTTGGAAAGCAGTCAGGTGAGCCTGAATGACATGAATGGGTGTTGATGAATGGATGGGTATAGACGGGTGGGTATGGGTGTAGTATTGACAGTGTGTGTTTTCTGTTCAGACGTATTGATGATGACATGGGCCGTACACATGAGCTGGAACATTCTGCCATCAAGTGCATGCGGGGCATCCTCTACTGCTACATGCGCCAGTCCGACACGGTAAGAGTGTGTGTGTATGTGTGTGTGTGTGTGCGCACCATGTTTTAAATCTAATAATTGAGAAAATACACAGGATGTGTCAGTGTGTTAGCTATCATAACGACGGGAAAAGTTTGCCTGCGTTTTGGAACGGGGCTGTAGTATCTGAAGATACTTAAAAATGTAAAACTTGATGATTGATGAAAACTTAAAAAAATGATGATTAGGATAGTTCTTTTAGGGATACTTAAACAATTTACAGTCCAGTTCAGTGTATTAATATTAGTGTTATTGATTCATCAGCCAAACATGTTCGCATTTCACAATGTAGCGAAATGATTTTTGACCAACACAATTTAATTGTCTATAATGGTTTTTTAATTATATCAGTGGCACCTGATGGCCTTAATGATACAATAATATTATCACAGTTACTTCTGGCGTAATTTATTGTCCAATACCTACAGCTACAGTATCATCAGCTTAGCATCCATTATCTATACCACAGCAACACTGCTGAGCTACAGTCACACTCTCCCAGTTTCTGCAGGAGCTCCACCCTCTACTTTTGCTAAATAAGATCTACTGAGTTCCTCTGTTCAGTGTTTAGACAGTAGGAGGTGGGTGGGGCCATGAGTCTGATTAAAGTGAATTAAAATGGAAAATATCTGATGATAAGCAGGTTGCTACATATGTTCTTTGTACTTGTTGTTCTTTTCTCAATGTGTTTAATGTTGAGCTAAAATCCGTGCGGGCTCTCTGCCCAGTGTTTCTCCGAGTCCAAAATATTTAATATACCTTGCAAAATAAGTGCATACTGAGTTGAAATGGCTTTGATTTGCGAAGTCTGCGTTTAATTAGTGGTTGTAGTGTTTGCTGAACACATGGGGCTTTCTGTGCTGCACCTCGCAGACACTAATTAATAGAAAAACCCACATGGTGCACGAATATATTTTAGAGTGAAGTAGAGCTTATTTAATTGTGGGAGGTAGTTTTAATGCAATTCATTAGGAATAATTAAAAAAGTGTTATTCTGAATCATGTTTTAATGTTTTAGAAAGCAATATTACCTCCCACACTTTAACACTTCAGAGAATTACAGAATATATTACAGTATATGCACTGATCAGCGAGAATAGCATTGATGATATGGTTCCAAAATGATCTGTACAGGATGGGATTTTGATACTAGGCAGCAAGTGAGCAGTCAGCTCTTGAAGCATAAAAAATGAGAAAAATAGATAAGTGTACAAACAAATTGGTTCTAGACGGTTGGTTCTAAATTGATTCTGAAGTTCTAGTCAACTGGGTCAGAACTCAAATCAAAAGTGCTTCAAGAAAAGTGCTTCAAATATTCAGTAGTTACACAGCATGCCAGATACAGTCATATGAAAAAGTTTGGGCACCCCTATTAATCTTAATAATTTTTAGTTGTAAATATTTGGGTGTTTGCAACAGCCATTTCAGTTTGATATATCTAATAACTGATGGACACAGTAATATTTCAGGATTTAAATGAGGTTTATTATTGTACAGAAAATCTGCAATATGCATTAAACCAAAAATTGACCGGTGCAAAAGTATGCGCACCCTTATCATTTTATTGATTTGAATACTCCTAACTACTTTTATTGACTTACTGAAGCACAAAATTGGTTTGTTAACCTCATTGAGCTTTGAACTTCATAGCCAGGTGTATCCAATCATGAGAAAAGGTATTTAAGGTGGCCAATTACAAGTTGTTTGCCTATTTGAATCTCCTCTGAAGAGTGGCATCATGGGCTCATCAAAACAACTCTCAAATGATCTAAAAACAAAGATTGTTCAACATAGTTGTTCAGGGGAAGGAGACAAAAAGTTGTCTCAGAGATTTAACCTGTCAGTTTCCACTGTGAGGAACATGGTAAGGAAATGGAAGACCACAGGGAGAGTTCTTGTTAAGCCCAGAAGTAGCAGGCCAAGAAAAATATCAGAAAGGCAGAGAAGAAGAATGGTGAGAACAGTCAAGGACAATCCACAGACCACCTCCAAAGAGCTGCAGCATCATCTTGCTGCAGATGGTGTCACTGTGCATCGCTCAACAATACAGCGCACTTTGCACAAGGAGAAGCTGTATGAGAGAGTGATGCGAAAGAAGCCGTTTCTGCACAACTTCACTACAAACAGAGTCGCCTGTTTGTGGTGTGTTTGCATCACTTTCCCATACAGCTTCTCCTTGTGCAAAGTGCGCTGTATTGTATTATTGGAGGATGGATGATCATAAGCCATCAAACCAAACTGAAGTTGTCCAAAAGCAGTGTGCAAGACTAGTGGAGGAGAAGCCAAGATGTGTGAAAGTTGTGATTAAAAACCAAGGTTTTTTCACCAAATATTGATTTCTAATCTCTTAAACCTGTTTTTTTTTTTTTTTTTTTGCATTATTTGAGGTCTGAAAGCTCTGCATCTTTTTTCCTTTCTTTTTTTTTCACTGTGGTAAAGTCCAGTAAAGAACAATGCAGATGATTAAAATAGTCATAAAGGGAATAAAAGTCAGTAAGCATGATTCACCTTGGGTTTGTAGTAAGTGTAATGATCAGGCGGTGGGATTAGTCAGCCGTTTAAACAGCCCCGCTGGTGGTAATGCTTTCTTTGTGAAGAATTAGCCTAATAAGCTCACTAAAGAACAAAACAAACACGTTCAGAGCCGCCAACACCATGCATAGCGCGCTTGTTAAAATAATTCTTAATTATAAGCCTATAGAATTTAGCAAGTGTTCCTTAGGCGCTAACTGTTGTCTTTACGCACACACACAAGCACACACACACACACACACACACACACACACACACACACACACACACACACACACACACACACACACACACACACGCAGTTCGGTGTAATCAAGCCATTTTTTTCCTTTGAAATTGTTCCGTTTCATTTACTCCTGACCTCCAAGACCTAATTTGGGAGAAAGCTTTTCCATGTCTTAATTAGAATGCACCGTTTATACAGTTAATTACACAGTGCAGCGCTCATTAGCATCTGTCTCTGCCGCTCACAGAGAACATGGCAGCTTTTAAGGCAGCGGCTAAGTGCTTCTGCTAGCCGGTTAGCGTTAGATCATCCGTTTTTCAGGTGCACTTAAAACGCCGGAGAGTGCAGCGGACCACTCTCACTAAAACCAGGAATTAAAAACAGCAGAAACACGAGGATACAAGCTACCCGGGTAACGTGGGCTGTGATTGGATAGACCAACTGGAAATCAGAACATTTTGTTTTTCATATTCATGGGTTTCTTGTTGGCCTCACATATGGATGCATTACAGACTATTACAGACTGTACCATATTGTGCCATTCATTAATAATATCAAAATAATTATAACATTTACAAACAGAAAAATAAATCTATATTGTTATAATAGCAGTTGAGAAAGCCGGCTGTTTTGTATTTGTTTTGCTATTTACTGTGAAGCTTTACAGGTATTTTGGGTGTAATTGTTTAGATTTGCAGTTTCTATACATTGTATATTTGGCCCAATATAGCTGGAAAAAAAAAAATTAAGAGACCACTAAAATGATCAATATTTACATATATTTGAATATTGTTTTATTACTCCCTAAATTTCTCCCTAATTCTAAACGAAACACATTGTCATTTAGAGCATTTATTTTTGAGATGCAGTGCTTTCAGACCTCAAATGATTCAAGAAAAACAAGTTCATATTCTTTTAGAAACAACAAAATTAATATTGTAACATTGGTATAGTTCAGAAATCAATATTTGGTGGAATAACCATGCTTTTTGGTTATTTTAATCATTTTAAATAATCATGCATCTTGGCATCATGTTCCCCTCCACCAGTCTAAGGGTGTACTCACACTAGGCCCGGTTTGGTTGAATCGTGCCGGAGCACGGTTCGGCCCCCTCCCCACTCCCCCGCAGGCCTGCACTCACACTGCGCTAAACGATCCGTGCCCGAGCACGCTTTCGTCATCAACAGGTGACTTTTGTTTTGAAGAACAGTATGCGCGCGCAAAACAATGGAGTTCAGGATTGTACTGTTGTTTTTGTTTATCTGGAGTCGTTTTGGGCGTGCAAATACGCAACTGAACCAGAGATTCATTGATTGTGCAACACAGCGATTTACTGCTAATCGTGCTGCACGTGTAAGAAGGTTTTTACACAAGCAGCAGACGTCCAGGGAGAAATTTGCAGCTTTACTCGCGGGCTACAATTCACGTTCATCAGTAAGGTAAGAGACGTACTTGCTATATACATAAATAGTGACCAAAGGAGCGAAACATAAAACTCAAGTAATAATAAAATGTGTTTGTTGTTTAGGACTTGTAGATAGTAGTCCTAATTTATTATGGGTAACACTAACCATTATGGTGCTCTTTAGAACCCTTTTCAAAAATATTATATGCAGAATTGTGTATAAAACGTCCTCCGTTTACAGTAGCATCGCATCACTGACATAATCTTGATCCGTGCCCAAGTGAACCGTGCTCGGGCCCACCTCTCCAAGCGGGAGCGATCACACTAGCCAAACGAACCGTGCTTTGGGAGGTAACCGTGCCCGGGCACGGTTCGGATTGCCTAGTGTGAGTACACCCTTACACACTGCTTTTGGATAACTTTATGCTGCTTTACTCCTGGTGCAAAAATCCAAGCAGTCCAGCTTTGTTTGATGGCTTGTGATCATCCATCTTTCTCTTGATTACATTCCAGATGTTTTCAATGGGATACAGGATTAGTGATTCATCTTTTAGCTTATTTAAATGTCAGCCAGTTACTAAAGGATGAAATCAAGTGACCTACAAAAAGAATGGCAAATGGCAAGTGTCTGGAGTGAAGTTCATGGAAAGAACCATTGAAAACGGCTAGAAAAAAGCTAGAAAAGGGCCTTCATCAATAAGAGGAAAATAATATTCAGTCTGAAGCTTTATATCACAATATGGAGTGTACATATTTTCTATTTTTTTTGTTTCCTATTCTTCAATATATATATATATATACAGTTGTGGTCAAAAGTTTACATACACTTGTAAAAAAACATAATGTTATGGCTGTCTTGAGTTTTCAATAAGTTCTACAACTCTTATTTTTCTGTGATAGAGTGATCGGAACACATACATGTTTGTCACAAAAAACAGTCATAAAATTTGGTTCTTTCATAAATTTATTATGGGTCTGCTGAAAATGTCACCAAATCTGCTGGGTCAAAAATATACATACAGCAACAAAATTTGTCAATTTTGGTGATGTAGCGAGTTGTGTCAATCAAATTAGCTTCATGTCATGGCCTCTTCACTTCTTGTAAGTGATTCTGATTGACTACAGCTGTTGACTTCTCATGAGCCCATTTAAATAGGGCTCATTTGACCCAGTGATTAGACTCAGCTACAAAAGCTACAATGGGAAAGTCAAAGGAACTCAGTGTGGATCTGAAAAAGCGAATTATTGACTTGAACAAGTCAGGGAAGTCACTTGGAGCCATTTCAAAGCAGCTACAGGTCCCAAGAGCAACTGTGCAGACAATTATACACAAGTATAAAGTGCATGGAACAGTTGTGTCACTGCCACGATCAGGAAGAAAACGCAAGCTATCACATGCTGCCGAGAGGAGATTGGTCAGGATGGTCAAGAGTCAACCAAGAATCACCAAGAAGCAGGTCTGCAAGGATTTGGAAGCTGATGGAACACAGGTGTCAGTCTCCACAGTCAAGCGTGTTTTACATCGCCATGGACTGAGAGGCTGCCGTGCAAGAAAGAAGCCCTTGCTCCAGAAAAGGCACCTTAAGACTCGGCTGAAGTTTGCTGCTGATCACATGGACAAAGATAAAACCTTCTGGAGGAAAGTTCTCTGGTCAGACGAAACAAAAATTGAGCTGTTTGGCCACAACACCCAGCAATATGTTTGGAGGAGAAAAGTTGAGGCCTTTAATCCCAGGAACACCATGCCTACTGTCAAGCATGGTGGTGGTAGTATTATGCTCTGGGGATGTTTTGCTGCCAGTGGAACTGGTTCTTTGCAGAAAGTAAATGGGATAATGAAGAAGGAGGATTACCTCCAAATTCTGCAGGACAACTTAAAACCATCAGCCCGAAGGTTGGGTCTTGGGCGCAGTTGGGTGTTCCAACAAGACAATGACCCAAAACACACATCAAAAGTGGTAAAGGAATGGCTAAACCAGGCTAGAATTAAGGTTTTAGAATGGCCTTCCCAAAGTCCTGACTTAAACCCCATTGAGAACATGTGGACAGTGCTAAATAAACGGGTTCATGCAAGAAAACCATCACATTTAGCTGAACTGCACCAATTCTGTCAAGAAGAGTGGTCAAACATTCGACCTGAAGCTTGCCAGGAGCTTGTGGATGGCTACCAAAAGCGCCTAGTTGCCGTGAAAATGGCCAAGGGACATGTAACCAAATACTAATGTTGCTGTATGTATATTTTTGACCCAGCAGATTTGGTGACATTTTCAGCAGACCCATAATAAATTTATGAAAGAACCAAATTTTATGACTGTTTTTTGTGACAAACATGTATGTGTTCCGATCACTCTATCACAGAAAAATAAGAGTTGTAGAACTTATTGAAAACTCAAGACAGCCATAACATTATGTTTTTTTACAAGTGTATGTAAACTTTTGACCACAACTGTATATATATATATATATATATATATTACAGCCTGACTGACATGTATTAGCTTTTCTTTTGTTAGATATATACATTATATTCTATATATAGACATTAAGAAATATACTGTGAATATACATTTTTGGCCATATCTTTTTTTTTTTTTCTCATCCTTTTTTACATATTGTTTTTTTTTTTCTTTATACAAAATCAGGTAAATTTACTGTTTACAAAATAAACATTTATATTGCTATTGCTATTTTTGGGGTGCTGTTACCTGGAGGTGTTCGATGTTTCTCAGCACAGGAGACTAAACTGCTTGTGCAATGGGTTTGTGCACTGCTGCTTGTCTGTGTGCATAACAAGTGGGTTGTACACCTGTGTTGATAATTCACTGCGAAGATAGCAATGAACGTCTGACTATTGATGTCAGTCTAGGTTGTATTCAGTCAGTGGAGCACGTGTGTTTTCTGTCAAATTAGCAATACGCCTACAGTTCATCTAGATATAGATATATTCAGAAATATTCAGAAACAATGTTGCTATTCACACAAGGCATAAAAAGAGCATTGCAACCTTGATAAATATATATTTTTTATGTATTTATTTATTTTACTTAATACAGTAGTAATTCTCACATATTTTTATTATTTTTTTTTTTTACTAGTTTTATATTACGGATGTTGATGATGAACAGGTGTGTGAAATGTCACCTCTCCGCTGTGCAGGTGTCTTTATCCCTCTTTTTTTCACCTCTGCTCCCTCGAGCGAGGGATTTAGACCTGCGGTGAGATCGGACCTGCTGTTAAACAGCCTGCTGACAGGAGTGAGGAATTAAAACAGTGCAGGAGGATGGATCTGGGACAGAGGGATACCTTACATGACCCAGAGAGAAAGAGAGAGAGAGAGAGAGAGAGAAAGAGAAAGAGAGAGAGAGTGTGACAGACAGAGAGAAGAGAGTGCCAAAAAATGGGGCCACTTATTTTTAACACTTTAAATATGCTAGAGGGTGTGTGTGTGTGTGTGTGTGTGAACAGGTGACACAGATTTGAGCAGCAGTGTGTTTGGACAATCAGTCATTGAGCCACTTAAGCCTGGCGCAAATTCAGCTTTTAACTGAACAATAAACAGAATAAAGAATAAAATAACATTATTGTTCCCTTAAATCACCTCCTTGAAAACCTTCACAGTGTGAACGTGCAAAAGCGATACACTGTTAAGATACAAACGTGCCAAAGTCAAAGCTCACCTGACTCTTAAAGAGAATGACAACTGACACACTGATTGGTTTATTTCATATTACACCAAAAATTAACCACACCCATGATAATCTACAATGTAGAACATTTTTTAATGATGTTAAAAATCTAAATTTAAGGTGTGTCCAAACCTTAGACTGGAAAACAGCATTAGCTGAAGAATTGGCTGCTGTGCTTAAACCCTCTGGTTTGGACTCGAGGCGATATTACAGCTGCTTACTCCACAAGTGCTATATATAGACAGCGTTGTGTCCTTCCGAATATCTTGCATGTCTTTTCCAGTGTAAGACTACATAAGCAAACCAGACATCTCCACATATTCTGCTGTCGTTTCCCTTAGCAGTTAATCAGACTGCATTAGACCACTGAGAGCTGAATTGAGCTCATTGAACCATCCATTTGGCTTGAGTGCATATTGTACACTGGTTTAGGATGGGTTTTGGGCATATTCTGTCCAGATTAGGTTGAATAAACATCTTAATATCATTTTAATTAAGAATTAAATAGAATTTTCCAATAATAGATGTTGCACTAGAGCACCAGCATCTTATACCAGAAGAAATGTTTTGTATTCAGCCATGCTTCCATCCTCCTGTTTATTAACTTCAACCTTGCCAAGCCTGGCTGCTGTATCAGTTAGCATTCAGGCTTCCACACATGCTGTTAGCATTGCGGCTAACGCAGAATGTTAACCCTGTTAAGCCCGGCTGCAGTGACCATTGTGACCATCCTAACCTTACAAGCCCTGTCTTTTAGCATCACAGTTCCATCCCTGTTGAGGCTTATTGTAGTCTTTGTGGCTAAACCGTGCCAAACCTTGTTAATCATGGCTCATTTCTGTAAGCATTTGTAAGCATCACTGTTCTAACACTGCTGAGTCTGGCTGTTACCATCAGATTCCATGGGCTAACCCTGCTAAACCTTGCTCCATTCTGTGTTAGCAATGTATCTCTATTCGCCTTGAGGCTGGCTGTTAGCATAGTGGCTAACGTGTCCTAACTCTGCTGTGCTTAGTCGCTGTGTCTGTTAGCATTGCAGCTCTAACCCAGCTGAGGCTGGCTGTTTGCATAGCGGCTAACGTGTCCTAACCCTGCTGAGCTTGACTATTGTATCTGTTAGCATTGCGACTCTAACCCTATAGGCCTAAGCTTTTTGCTAAGCCTTTGTGCGATGTCTGTTAGCAGTGTACGTATCTCCATCCCTCACGAGGCTGTTTGTTAACATTGTGGTTAACCCATTCAACCCATTCAAATTTGGCTGCTGTGTCTGCAAGCACACAGCAGTTTATTTCCAGCCTTGAGCCTGCGCTGTTAAAATAGCCTCAGAGTTTCGGAATATATCTACAGCGATGGGCATGGTGGTCTGGATATGAGGTGTGTTCAGGTAAATATCTGGTATGTTACTATCTTGGCGGTGGTAAACACAGGTGTGCTACTGGTCGATTAAAACCCTGACAACAGTCATGGTCAGCAGTTAGCCATAACTATCTTCTACCTATCAACACGTGTGCACAAGTGCACAAGCATGTACATCCCGCTCCTTACACACACACATGGACACGCTGCAGTGCACAATTCCAGCTTTTAGCTGAACAGAAGTGATGCACTGTTAAGATACAAACATGCCAAAGTCATAGCTCACCTGCCTCTTAAAGGGAATGACAACTGACACACTGATTGGTCTATTTCACAATACGCCCAAAACAAACCCATGATTAATTAAGAGAATTTGTTTTGCACGAAAATGCTTTTTGCACGTTTAGAGCTGCACAAGGCATACTTTTTGCACCTTCAGCATATCAAAGACACAATGACACGCCCTAAATAGAGCTACAAAAGAGCACAATTTACATATTTTCTATAAATTGCTAAAATAGGGCCCAAATGTTTAGGCACCCATTGCTGACACAGATGTGCAAATGCTGGTTTTGCCTTAGTAGAGAGGTACTGCCAATAGAATAGGGTCTACAGTACATCAATACGTACAACTTTTAATCTTTTTTTTTCCCCTTACTGCAGTATGAGTTTAATTTTTCCTGCGTGGTTTTACCAGCTCTGATGGTGCAGTATAGGGGTGGGGATGGAGTTTGAAGTGAGGGTGGAGGTGGAGGTGTGTGGAATATCAATAGCAGCTCCTCCCTCACTTGCCTTACTGAGAATTAATAAAACACACCTCAGTGAGATGGAACCTCAGATACATCATTAATGACCTCTCTCTCTCTTTTCTCTCTCTCTCTCTCTCTCTCTCTTTCTCTTTCAGGTGGAGCGCTTTAAGCAGGACCCGAGTCCGTACACGTGTCTGCACTCAGTGTTTAACGTCTACACAGGAGATGAGATTTACCCGTATGAGAAGTACAGCCACCTGCAGGTACTCATTCAGCCATTTATACTTAAGCCCAATTCCATTTCACCCCTTGGCCCTACCACTTACCCCTACCCCTTGTTTTCGAGTGTAACTCTGTTCCAAGGGGAAGGGGTGAAATCATCCACCCTAAGAATTGGGACAACCCTTCAAGAACCCAATATGTCATCAGGAGTAGAGGTTAGATTGGGCCCAAAAAATCCGACCCGACCCAGGCCGAGCCCGTGCACGTTCTGCCTGAGCCCGACCCAACCCGAACCATAAACTATCATTATGAGCCCGAGCCCGACCTGCCCCGCCCCATAAACTGTCTGTTTTCGGGCTGTTTGAATGAGAGAAATATGATCAGAATGATGTTAATTAACACTGTAACATAGAAGCATAGAACTATTATTTAATTAAAATGATTTTTGAGAACAGCTACACGCAGTGCTGCAAGTCAAACATGGAGGAGTTCACGTGCGAGAGAGAGAGAGACAGAGAGAGACACACACACACACACACACACACACACACACACACACAGAGAGAGAGAGAGAGACACAGAGAGACAGAGAGATTTGTGTATTCTGGTGTATGAGCTACTCACAGGTAAAGGTTCTCACATACTGTATCTCCTGTTTCTCTTTGATCTCCTCGTGCTCATATTCATGTCCCATACATAATTCTGCAGCTCCCTCAGTGTTTTCTGTTGTATTTTGGGGCTAGCGCGAGCGCTTACAACTAACACCGTGGACCGTGAGGTGCTGCTGTGCTGCCACTGTTGCGCCAAATCCGACTCCCAGCTGAATCCGACTCCCGCTTTGCGGAGAGAATCGGCACAACACCCCCCGCTGTACAACTGCGGGAGTGAAAACAGCGATTATAAATAAATTATTTTTTTCACTTTCAGTTTTCGTTATTTGGTTCAGTTTCGTTAACAATAATAATTGGTTACTTAGCAACATTGTGATTATCACACCAGAGCTTTATTTAAAAATAAAAATATAATTAAAAAACAGATGCCTACATCTCAGACTATTTTCTGCAGCCCTAGCTATCTACTGAGACTAACTACTAGCAATATGTTGTTTGCTTGTTATAAAGAATTTGGCCATAAAACATTAAAACTACACATTTATCTAAAGTAATATAGTGCTAATCCTCACTTTTTAAATTTTAATTTTAATTTTATTTAAGGAAAATACTTAAATTTGTGGGTTTCTTTGGTAGCTCGTTCAAACCATCTTACCAGTGATTCTCATCCCCTCAGTTTGAAGTGTGCATCTGAAAAATCTTGGTATGAAGGCCTAACAAGAATCTGGACAGCCCTAACCCTTGGTGTGAATGCTCAAAACAGTAGGTTAGGGGAAAGTGGTAGGACCACGGTGGGAAATGTGAATGGGTCTTACTATGTCCAAAAGTATTCAGACACCTGCTGCTTCAGAACCTTTTCTGATATGATGTTTAACAGGGGAGCCGTCTCAGTTTATTCACTTACAACCTGTATTTATTATAATTAAGCAATAGAACACTCAAGGTCACATTCACAAATGGGAATGTGATGTTATTTGTGATAACACACGACCTCGAGTGTTCTATTGCTTTTATTCAACAGTTTCTTTTTTTTTACAAAATGAATAAAGAAAATAAATCGAAGAACTTTAAGAAATTAAGAATGAATATGCTTTAATATGGACTGTGCCTTCCGCCAAAAGGTAGTTCCACCACAACTGTAACAGAACTGAAACTTAACTACAAAACGGTGTATAGTTCATACAGACTAACACCACGAAAGTTAGCTTGAAATCAAAATTGGGAATAAGTGAAGATGGTAATGTTAGGAGTGTGAAATAACGCTGATACTCTCCTCTCCTGCTCTGTGGAGTCGTCTTCAGGTGAACGCTGCGCATTTTTGAGCATTTCTGCTTGTTTTGCTGGGTGGTGTTGGTTTTAGCTAGCCGGCTGGACTGTGTTTAGCTTAGCTTAGCTTGCTTTAGCTCAGCATTAGCTTAGCTTAGCCTAGCCTGGCTGGTTAGCATTCTGGCTGTCAGACGGCATTAGCCGAGCGATTTTCTTTCCCTTTTTTCCACAAAAGACAGCCAGCGCTGCGGGCGAGCGTGCCGTGATTGAGCGCTAGCCTGTGCTAAGCTAACGCTGCCGCTGATGCCGTTGATGATTCTAAGCTGTCCTTTGTATATATGCCGTTACTTGGCAATGCGTCGGCGGAGTGATACAGGTTTAGTGTGAGAAGGCCATGATGGAGTAGGAGGAACCTTCTCTGTCATCACCTTGTAGGCGAACTTAAGAGCTTTAAATTTAATGCAAGCAGCAACTAGTAGCCAGTGGAGCTCAGTGAGCAGTAGGTTGACATGTTCCAATTGGTTCCTACTGGTTGAAGACCAGACACACTGCTGTGTTCTGGACCGTCTGTACTGGTTTACTACTGCATTGCAGTAGTCAAGGCATGGGATGACCACTACTTGGCCCATGCCAGAAGTCATGGGACACTAGCTACTAGTTTCTGCCCTCTCTTTTGGACACATTGTGTCTTTGTGTGCATTTTGGTTAAGTGCAGTGCCGTATTTTTACTCCTAATGTTTATAAAGAGTGATTAGATAAAGGTCACGGTATAAGTGGGATGGTAATGATTCACGGCGTGTGTCTGCTGGAGGTGGATCCTCCGGGTCGGCCCCCGTCTCGTTACATTTTATAGATTAGCTCCAGAGAGTGCCGCAGTGAATTTAGCGCTATTGGCAGACTGCCTGTTTACTGCCCGTGTGCCGCGCCGACACCCACCGCTGATCAATTCTGCGCGACTGCATCACTTAAGCACTAGAAAGGGCACGCCTTTGGGGAAACCCCTCCAGATTAGCTCTGATACTCAAGTCTCGGTCCTCGAATCCATCCCTTCCTACTGCCAGGACACACTTATCAGAGGTGAGGTGACTGCAGATGAGACGAAACGTGCTTAAAGCGACTATGTCAAGTATTTATACTACACTGACATGCTACATATAATGGAACAGGAACTAGTGTGGTGTCCCATGACTTTTGGCATATTTCGTAGACGCTAAGGAACAACACTGCACTGACCTGGGGGATATGTCTGTTGGGTCTCCTGCATTTAATGTGGCTGTACAGTGTTTTAATTGTATGAAAGTGTGTAAATTGCAGTTTTATATTATATAAGATCTGCAAAAACAAGCTAAGTGGTTGCGCATATGCTTTTACATTATTTGATAGCTACATTAGGATCATTCAATATTTTTAACAATATTTTATTATCTACATTTTGTTAATTAATACTGAAGTGATCCAGACTATGAAAGAACACATAAGTCATCAGTAACTTTTAATAAGTAACTTAAAAGTGTTAAACAAACCAAAATACTCAACTACTTATCTGTGGAGATGTTAACTTGCGGTTTCTGAGGCTGGTAACTCTGATGATCTTGTCCTGTACAACAGAGGAAACTCTTCCTTTTCTAGGGTGGTCCTGATGAGAGCCAGTTCCATCATAGCGTTTTTGATAGTCTCTAATAATAATAATAATAATAATAATAATAATAATAATAATAATAATAATAATAATAATTATTATTATTATTATTATTATTATTATTATTATTATTATTATTATTATTATTATTGTTATTATTATTATTATTATTATTATTATTATTATTATTATTATTATTATTATTATTATTATTATTATTGTTATTATTATTATTATAATAACAATAATAATAATTATAATAATAATATTAATAGCTGCTCTGTGGTGGTTTTCTCTCCTGTGGGGTCATGAGCGTTGAAAAACACGCTTTAAATTGAGGATAGTAATAAAGTACATACAGAGAAACAGATACAGAACTACAGTCTGTAATCATACAGCACTTATACATTATGAGAAAAAATGGACAATGACGCAAAAGCAAGGACATAATGGTCATAATATTATGCTTGATTGTTGTTGGTCATAATATTATGCTTGATTGTTGTAGCTTCAGTGCAAAACTGAGGAAGCCAAATTTTAGACACTAAAACATGGAGTATATGTGGAGTAAGAAGAAAAATATTGTTCATTTTTATTATATTATACTAACGGTACATTAACCAGGCTATCTCTCTCTCTCTCTTTCTTTCTCCCTCTCTGTGCTGTAGATTGATGCCGTGTCTCTGTTCCTGCTCTACCTGGTGGAGATGATTTGTTCTGGGCTCCAGATCATCTACAACACTGATGAGGTAGGAAAACAACCCGAACAGAACTGAATGGAGCTCTGTCTTTCTCTCCAGCTCGTGAGAAACGCCCCCATCCGTAGATAGATGACCCACGGGCATTTCAGCACAAATTGGAGCAGTGTGTGTGTGTGTGTAAAGTGTGTGTATGTTGTGTGTGTGCGGTAATGGCGATGTTGGTGGTGGCTGCAGCCCAGCCATTGTCACACACTGTAATAGCTGCAGAAGAATAGTCAGCAGGGACGTTTCTGCTGCCAGCCAAGCATGTTTTCCTGCCAACACGCCGCCTTTTACTCAGCTGCCACTGCCTCGCCTCGCCTCGCCTGTTTTGGCCGTGGGCTCGCTGCTGAAGCGCCCGCCCAGGGGAGTACACCACACGCAGATAATGCCCCGTGTAAAGCTGCACTGTCACTTTAACCCCTACACCTTTACACCTTTACCTGACAGCAGCTCAGTGTTTAAATATAGAGTCATGCCGAGATCCAGTGTATTCAGAATGAATGTCAACTCCAGGGCTGATGTGCTTTGGCTGTTTTACACTGTTTTAACCACGATAAAATATAGCATGCTTTTTTTTTTTTTTTTGCTATCACGATATAAAGCAAGGCATATATAGTGGTTGGTGGAGCAGCCTGGTGGTCAATCTTCATTAACTGCACATTATTGCACCAGTAAGAGCGTAAAGATTGTAAAGGTTCAATTAGCAGGGTAAGAGCACAGTTTTGCTCAAAATATTGCAATGCACACAACATTATGGGTGACATACCAGAGTTGAAAAGAGGACAAATTGTTGGTGCACGTCTTGCTGGAGCATCTGTGACCAAGACAGAAAGTCTTTGTGATGAATCAAGAGCCACGGTATCCAGGGTAATGTCAGCATACCACCAAGAAGGAACAACCACATCCAACAGGATTAACTGTGGACGCTGTAAGAGGAAGCTGTCTGAAAGGGATGTTCGGGTGCTAACCAGCATTTTTGTATCCAAAAAACATAAAACCACGATTAATCAACTCATGGCAGAATTCAATGTACACCTCAACTCTCCTTTTTCCACCAGAACTGTCCGTCAGGACAATAAATTATTGTTGTCTAAAACCAGGTGTTTCAGTTTCATTGTCCAACCCCTGTATATTGCAATATTAAACAATGCAGGGCACAGCAAAGACGTCACCAGCAAAACAACAGTAATCGGCCCCTTTAATCAGGACCATCATTTAAATGGCTTTTTAAAAGATATATAAGAGCGGTTTCTCTGAAGTGTGAATTCAGCTGTAACTGGAAATATTTGTGCCGCAAAACTGTGCTGGACTGAGGTGCACAGCTTTCGACACATGCTCACGTTTACAAACACGTGCCCAACCATGTGGATGGAGGCCATGCGGTTACCTCATACTTACTCCTGCAATCCACCCCACTTTCACACTTCACCTCCCTCTCATGCTTCTCAGGCAGCAGCAGCCTGTCACTCACACAGACACAGAGACAGCGCTGTGTATCTACTTCTTGTGTCAAGAATTAAAACATTGCAACATGCAACATGACGATGCTTAAACGGTATTTCCTGCAGGCTTATTACCTGTTAGTCATCCTCTAGTCCTTCAGTGGTGCATCTTAAAAAAAAAAAAAACTCTATTTCAATTATTCAGTTCAAAATTTTAAACTCATATACTATATAGATACATTACACACTGAATTATCTATTTCAAGCGTTTATTTATTTATTTTATTGTTGACAATTATGGCTTACAGCCAATGAAAACCCAAAAATCAGTATCTCAGAAAATTTGAATATTATATAAGACCAACTGGTACTTTTGGCAGTGTGAGCAGTGTGCCAAGTCCTGCTGGAAAATGAAATCTGCATCTCCATAAACGTCATCAGTAGCAGAGGGAAGCATGAAGTGCTGTAAGATTTTGTGGGAAAACAAAACTGCACTGACTTTAGACTTGATAATAAAACCCAGTGGATCAACACCAGCAGATATCAGACATGTCTCTCCAAAACATCACTAAATGGCTCACCAAGCCGAGCCTAATGGTTAAACGAGGATCTGCAGCTTTTGTGACCGAGCAGCTCCAACAGTGAACCACACAGAGTTATGATATTTATAGAAATATTGGTTATTGCCCATTGCCTATTTTGGTATTGATACATAGTCGATTGATCTTCTCTTCTCTAATAGATGGACGTGTGCCCGAGGCAAATTCTGTAACCTGTGAAGTGTGCTCACCCCAAGAGATCCAAGATTTTTTATTTTACAGGGTCTCAGACGTTAATTAGCTTGGTAAGGCTATGGCTATGTTATAGCTTGGGAATTAATTAAAAATTAATCGAACCTGACATTCAGAACCTCTATCCGAAATAATCTTGCTCATACTGTGTGTGTGTGTGTGTGAGACATTTTATCTAACTGCATCCAAACACAGAGGCAAATCAACCAACTTATACAAAGGAAAAATGCATCAGTCGTTTATTATAATTCGTTTTGACTGATTAGTGTAAAGAGGATCAAAGAAACACAAGATTTAAGGTCAGAATATCTAACAAAAAATTAAAGCGTTGAAATCAGCTCTCTGCTATAAAACAGGAAGAAATGAGGATCAATAGGGAGAAATGAAGTGTAAGTAAAAGAAATGAGGAGAAATAAAGAGAAACTAGGAAAAATATGGAAAAAAAAATAGGAGAAATGTGGTGGAAGGCGGAGAAATGAACAGTAAATTGAACAAAGAAATGAGGAAAATGAGGTGGAACGTGGGGAAAATAGGTGGAAATAAACAGAGAAATGAGGAGATAATAACAGAGAAATTAAAATAAATGAACTGAGAAATTGGAAGAAATAGAGGATAATTAAGGATATGAGAAATTAGGATAATTAAGTGGAAGAAAACAGATAAGTTAGCAGAAATCAAGAAATATTAGAAGAATTTGAGAGGAAATAGAAAAAATGAGGAGAAATGATAAATTATAAATTAAGTGCAATGCAGAAAAATGAGGAGAAATCGACAGGAATTTGGAGAATTTGAGAGAAATTTAGAGAAATAGGGATAAATGAGGATTTTGATTAAAATATATTTTTTAGTTTTTTTGTGTTTAAAAAATATAAGTATAACTGAAAATCTAAAAGAAAAGGAATCTGTTAGGGGGATAATATTTTTCACAGCACTGTATCTGTATTTTTTATTTGTTTATTTATTTATTTATTTATATATATATATATATATATATTTTTTTTTTTGTTTGTGTCTGGCTCGCTGCCCCCGAAGGCCCTTCTGGAAACTGCAGGACTTCATTAATTCTGTCTTTCATTCCCGGCGTTCGCTCTCCGGGAGATTTACTGGAAGCGTCCCCGGCTATAGGATAATTGCAACGTTTATTTATCTGGTGGTGTTTGGATTTATCTTCAAACCGAGGGTTCCTCTCCGACGTCGAGTTTGAGAGGCAATTACTGTTTACATGCGCTTTGTTTACCGTACCGGCAGCGGCTCCGCACGAACCCAGCCACCCTTATAAACACGAACACACTGCCAGCGTCGCTTTTATTTGGGGTTTTGCTAGGCAAACCTTAATTGGCGTGTTTAAACAGTGCCCACTGGGCTGCGTAACGCAATTTAAAAAGCATGGATGTTAAATCAGCAAAGCAATCCATGCATTTATTAACAGATAGTAGAACAAATGGAGAGGAAGTAGCAGATTCCGTTAGTTATTCCTGCCCGGTGGCTCGCGCTGAACGTTTCTGTGTAATCTCATTACAGAAACATTGGCTCTTACTGTGGATGCAGCGTGTGTTTGTGTTTATATGCAGATATTGGACGATTTGTTGGAAACCCCTCCTGTGTAGCTGTGTACTCTACTGAAGACTGTAGCGCATCTTTTCATATACAGGAGAAACACAAGCTTTTAACTTTTCTGCTGTTTCTAATAAAGTGGCCAGTATAGACACTCAAGACAGGTGTTCCTAATAAAGTGGAAAGTAAGTGAAAGTGTAAGGTATGGCTGAAGAATACAGTGGCCAGTATGAAAGATCAAACTAGGTGTTTCTAAACTTGGTGTTTCTAATAAATTGGCCAGTACAGGAGCTAGCAGTAGGAAATTTGGAGAAATTGAGATAAATTGTGAGAAACAGACAGTAAGTTGGAAGGTGGAGAAAATGGAAGAAATAGGCAGAAAAATTTACAGAGTAACGAATAGAGAAACTAACAGGGAAACTGGGAGAAATTTAGATAAATATGGAGAAATAGGGCGAAGTATGGAGCAATGAGCAGAAAGAAAAAGAAATAAAAACAGAAATAACTGGAGAAATGGAAAGAGAAGTTAGTAACAGAAATGGGGATGAATAAACATATAAGAAGAAATAAATGGAAAGATGAAAAGCAATAAAAAAGAACAAAGTGAAATTGTGGAGATATAGGGATAAACAGAGAAATGAATGGAGAAATTAACAGAGAAATAGGAAGGCATGTACATAGAAATTAGTAAAAATAGGGATAAATAAACAGAGATATGCTGAGAAATGAATAAAGAGATGAGGAGAAAAATGAATGGAGAAATTAACAGAGAAATAGGAAGGAATGTACAGAAAAAATAGTAACAAAAAATAGGGATGAATAAACAGAGAAAAGAGAAGAAATTAATGAAGAGATGAGGAAAAAATAAGCAGAGACATGAATGGAGAAATGAACTGAGAAATGAGTAGAAATAGGGATAAATAAAGAGAGAAAAGAGGAAAAATGAATGGAGAAATGAACTGAGAAATAGGAAGTAAAGTACAGAGAAATGTGTAGAAATAGAGAGAAATAAACAGAGAATTGAGGAGAAATTAATGAAGAGATGAGAAATAAACAGATAAATGAATAGAGAAATTAACTGAGCAATATGAAGGAAAATACAGAGAAATTAGTAACAGAAATAGGGAGAAATAAGCAGAGATATGAGGAGAAATTAATGAAGAGATGATGAGAAATAAACAGAGACATGAATGGAGAAATTAACTGAGAAATAGGAAGCAAAGTACTGAGAAATGAGTAAAAATAGGGATAAATAAACAGAGATTTGAGAAGAAATTAATAAGGATATGAGGAAAAACTGAGAAATAGGAAGCAAAGTACTGAGAAATTTGTAGAAATAGGGATGAATAAACAGAGAAAAGGGGAGAAATGAATAGAGAGAAGAGGAGAAAGGTGGAGTTTGAGACTGATTGAACTTTTTGTTTATGTGTTTGTGTGGGATTACTATGAAGCCGCGTCTGCGCTCTCCTGGGCCGCGTTCTGTCAGTCGGGCCGAGAGAGAAAATAGCGGCACCTCGGGCCAGAGTGTTCATTAAGAGCCTGTAGAACTCCACACATTAATCATCCTATTCCTCCCTAAAATAAAACGCCGTGCCATCCCCCGTCTCCTCCCTCTCTCCCCGTCTCCCGTGCTTCTCCTCTCTGCCCCATTTTAGCATGCTTTAGGGGCTCTCGGCTCCGCCCGTGTTAAATTAAAGCCCGTGCCAGTCGTCGCTCCCCCGGCGCACGCACGTTCCCCACTTTCACCCCCTGAAGTCATCATTCTTTCTGCTGCTTGTTTTTCCTGTGGCCTGTTTCCTCCACGGTGGAGGAAGAGATGCTGGAGAGGAGGGGGTGTTGGGGGATGGGGGGATAAGGGGGGTTACTCTGGTGTTGCTTTTGGCTTCCAGCGGCACCAGTACCACCCACCCACATTAGTGATGAGTTAGCGGAGTTGCTGGAAGACACAGTGCTGTAGATCATTATTCATATCTGATCTGGTTCTTATGGGTAAATAAGGAGAATGATGAATACACCCTGGAGTAATGCTAATGTGTATATGATGTATATATAGTGTGTTTGTATTATACAGTAAAGGTTTATACGATGTACCGTAGATTTTTCAATATTTTGAGCATTTTACTTCAAATAAGTATTTTAATTTATTTCTAACATTAATTAGCATGCATTAAAATCATGCATCCCTCAAAATAATTTACATTTAAAATATACAGTGCTGAGAAAACGTATTTCCCTCCTTGCTTTTATATCGTACATTTTTTTTTTAGATTATTAAATACATTTTACAATCAAAGATAACCTAAGTACATATAGTATATAAAATGATAAATTCATTTATTATGGAAATATAAACCTATCCAAACCAATCTAGCCCTATGCAAAAAAGTGTTTGCCCCTAAATCTAATAACTTGGTTGTGCCACACTTGGCAGCAACAGCTGCAATCAAGCTTTACGATAACTGGCAACGAGTCTTTCACATCTCTGTAGAGGAATTTTGTTCCACTCTTCTTTACAGAATTGGTTTAATTCAGACACATTGAAAGGTTTTCCAGAATAAACAGCCTTTTTAAGATCATCCACATTTTCAGTCATTCATAGGTGGATTTGCTTGTGTGCTTTGGGTCATTGTCCTGCTGCAGAACCCAAGTACACCTGAGCTTGAGGTCATGAACAGATGGCCGAGTTCCTTGTTCCGTCTATCACAGCAAGTTGTCCAGGCCCTGAAGCAGCAAAGCAGCTTCAGACCATCACACTACCACCACCATGTTTTACATTCAGTATGATGTCGTTTTCTGAAATAATTTGTTAGTTTTACACCAGATGTAAAGGGTCAAACACCTTCGAAAAGTTCCACTTTTGTCATGTCAGTCCAAAGAATATTTACCAGGGGAAATTCCAGGGGATCATCAATATGCATTTTGATACATGTGAGATAGACCTGTGTTTATTTATTTATTTATTTTTTGGTCAGCAGTGTTTTTTATTATCTTGGAACTCTCCCATGGAGACCATTTTCACCCAGTCTCTTTCTTATTATGGAATCTTTAACACTGATCTTAACTGAGGCAAGTGAGACCTACAGTTTTTTTTTGTTACATATTGTCCTGGGTTCTTTTGGAACCTCCTGGATGAGTTGTCCATGCCCTTTTGAAATAATTTTGGTAGACTCCATGTTTTCTCCATTTGTGAATAATAGTAGCTCTTACTGTGGTTCTCTGTAGTCTCAAAGCTTTAGAAATGACTTTATAACCTTTTTCCAGACTGATAAGTGATCAGTGATTTTGTTTTTTAATCTGGTTTTTAATTTCATCAGATCAGGGCATAATGTGTTGCTTTTTAAGATCTTTTATCTACTTCATGTTGTCAGACAGGTTCTATTTAAGTGATTTCTTGATTCTGCAGGTCTGGCAGTAATCAGGCCTGATTGTGGTTAGTAGTGAAATTTAACTCAGCTTTCCAAAAAAGTGATTAAACACAGTTAATATATGGGAGGGGGCGAATCTTTTATTTATTTTTTCTTCTCAAAGGGCTAGATTGGTTTAAATGAAAGCATTATTTAATAACTGATTTTATTAACTGGTGTTTGCTCAAGTTATACTTGAAAAAGCCCAACTCTGACATGTTTGTGTTGGCATGTGTCTGCAGGTGTCGTTTATCCAGAACCTGGTGTTCTGTGTGGAGAGGGCGTATCGAGTGCCGGACTTTGGGATGTGGGAGAGAGGCAGTAAATACAACAACGGCAGCACCGAGCTCCACTCCAGGTCAGTCTCACATACACTCTACAGTACGTCCAAAAGTTCCTGCACAGCTGCTCCTCCAGAGCTACAGCTGGAGTTTGTGTCTCTTTTAAAATGCGTGCCCGTTATGCAGGCATGTTCGCATGTTGCGCAACAGGTACTTGTGTTAGGCTCCTAGTACACATATCATTTGATCTCGCATTTTCCTCTTGTTGTCCCGAATTTGAGTGTTAGAGTGTTTGTGGCCACTCAGAGCTGATTTATGTCCAGTTAGCGTGAGCGCTAATCCAGCTAGCACCCTATGGAGCCATCCACTACTTTCATCAAGTCAAGTGAATTCATCTTTATTTCTATAGCACGTTAAAAAGACAAGAGTACCAAACAACAAAAAACTAAATTCTCCAAATTTAAAATAACTTGATAAGTCAATCTATTAAAAAAAAAAAAAAAATCAGATTAATCTCAATTTGTGGTGTCAGTTAAAATACTAGTGTATACTTGTATGTTTAAGGGGAAATAAATCCACAGTGGGGCACTGGAATAAAGAATGCATGATCATTTGGATAGAGGAAACTTTTTTTTACTTTTAATATAAACATATCAGCTTAGTTGTAAGGATTTCTGAATTATAACTTAATTTTCTGAGTATAAAAGAGCGTTTTCACACCTGTAGATGTGAACATTTCTATGAACCGGATCAGTTGATGAGTTTATTAGTGTTTATTTGAAGTGTTTCTCCCTCTGTTTGGTTTGGTTTCACACAGGCATAACAACCTAAATGCACCAAAATGCACACCAATAAACCACGCTAGCACATCATCTCCTCTGATTGGTCAGAGCTATCTGGCGCAGGAGCGAGAAAATAAATATAGTTAGAAAATTCTGTTTCAGTGTGTAAATCTGTGTATCTGTGCAGTGTGAAGCTGTAGTAACACAGAATGCTGAACATTTGCTCCAGATTATATTCTGACAGGTATCTTCTGGAATTAGTTTGTCTAGATTCTCCTCCCACCTCCTTTTAATGTCCTCCAATTTCTTCCATTTATGTGCAAAAAGAAGATCATATACAGCTCTGGAAAAAAATAAAATTAAGAGACCACTTCATTTTCTGATTTTTTTTTTTTTTTTTCTGATGTTGCTATTTATATTCATTTTTGAGTAAAATGATTATTGTTGTTTTATTCTATAAACTACAGACAACATTTCTCCCAAATTACAAATAAAAATACTCTCATTTAGAGCATTTATTTGCAGAAAATTACAAATGACTGAAATAACAAAAAAGATGCAGAGCTTTCAGACCTCAAATAGTGCAAAGAAAACAAGTTCATGTTCATAAAGTTTTAAGAGTTCAGAAATCAATATTTGGTGGAATAACCCTGGTTTCTAATCACAGTTTTTTCGTGCATCTTGGCATCATATTCTCCTCCACCAGTCTTACACACTGCTTTTGGACAACTTTATGCTGCTTTACTCCTGGTGCAAAAATTCAAGCAGTTCTTGGCTTGTGATCATCCATCTTCCTCTTGATTATATTCCAGAGTTTTTTTTTAATTTGGTAAAATCAAAGAAACTCTTCATTTTAAGTGATCTCTTATTTTATTTTATTTCATTTTATTTTATTTTTTTATTATTCTTTTTTATTTTTCCCCAGAGCTGTATTTTACTTTTAAGCTGCTTAGAGTCTGTCCTAATTTTAGAAAAAAAAACAGAATCCAGTGAGGTTAAAGTGGATAGAGCTGGTATCTAGAGCTTGGTATTTCTATCATATTATTTGAATACAATAATAAACGAGTTGTCCCCCTGTCACAGGGGGACGTAGGGCCCTCGCATAACAGCGCAAATCGTACCAGGCCAAACCGAGAAACCGGTGAAAGTTGGACCCATATGTGATTTCTCATGAAATGTGCAGTTATAATGTAGCGGCAAATTTTTTGAGAGTTTTTGAGCATTCCTTCAATGTCAAATATGTATTGAAACCTCGGTGGCGTTATAGAGCCAATGAAATACTTATATATGAAATTTCAATTTTAGATCAAAGGACCACGTAAATCAAGCAGGCCTGTAAAGTTTTGTGAGTTTTCATCTATTATAACCTCCTCAAACAACTACCAACACCAGAATGTATTCACTTCCTGTTTTAATGGGGTATCTCCAGCAACTCATCTGTCCGCCATTTCGTCCTTGTTGTAGATATCGACTATTCCTTCACAATTTATCATCAGGTATATTAGTAGTTTTTTGCTGACAAATATCGAGAGTATTCAACAAATTCCTTAGGAGGAGTTCGAAAAAGTATGCAAATAATGTGTGCAAAATGCACATATTTCAAAATGGCCGACTTCCTGTTGGGCGGAGTCAATCATACCAATCCTGAAAACGTGTGTAATGATGTCTTTTGTGTTTTTGTAAAGTTTCATACATTTTCAAACACCTATGTTCTCACCGTGCTCATGGTTCTATATGGGCTAGTGTTGCGCCTCCACTAAATAAATTGCCCGCTATTATGTCATTGTTTTAGCTATCGACTATTCCTTCACAATTTAGCACCATGTATGTCAGAAGACTATCCAAACCCAATTTTGAGATAATCTGATGAAGACTCTAGGAGGAGTTCAAATGAGTATGTGAAAAATGTATAAAAATTTCACAAATTCCAATATGGCCGACTTCCTGTTGGGCCTCTTACAGAGGTTCATATCAGCCCAGGCCAGAAGCCACCCTCAGCGCAGGTCCTGCCTCATTTAAAAAAAAAAATTTATATAATGTTCTATTTATCAGAGCGCAGTAAATAAAACGCCACTCCAGCAGAGAACCGCAGCCCCTCGGTCCAGCAGAGCCCACTCCGGCTTCTCCCATCAACCTGCTTCTTATCTCCAAAACACACTGCATCTCCTCCGAGAGCCAATTAGAGTATCGACTCCTCCCGTCAGCTTTAAAAGCCCAAAGAAAATATCACATTTAGCATTTCAGACAATGAGTCAGAGCAGCCTTTCAGGAACACAGCGCTCAAGACGCAGCAATTCACCACACTATTACTAACTTTCTGTTAAAATCACATTAAAGTCCAGCGAAAAGCTGATAAAATCTGCGCTATAGCTCTGCGTTCAGCTTCAGTAGCGGCTCTAGTCACAAAAAATTATAGTGATTGAACAGTACCACTTATTAAAATAAGGCTCATTAATAAGGAGTTTATAAATAGTTTATAAAGGAGTTTGTTAATGGTTAATAATTAGGTTCTACGTTCTTTAAAAAATACTTATAAGCAGTTATAGCACATTAATAGGAAGGGCGATCAAAATAATATAAAATACTGTTAAATCTCAGATTGTTCTGGATACTGATCTTACTTTGTCTTTGTCTAATAAAATAATATAGAAGTTAGTTTGGTCATTTAATATGTTAGTATTCATTACATTATGATTATTGTATAGATGATTAATCTGGGTAAATTAAGCATCCAGAAATTTGGATAAACCTTAAATTCAGTTTTTTTATTTATTTTTTTATTATTTTAAAATGTTCTGTGTTGTAGATTAATATTAAACTCATCCAAACTATGAATAAAAACATGTATAGTTATTTAGTAAAAAACAGAATATGTTTTATATTTCCGATTATTCAAAGTAGCACCTCTTGCTTAGATTATACAGTTTTGTACATCTCTGCCGGATTTTCTCAGTCAGCTTTATGAGGTAGAGTCACCTGGAATTCAGGCTTTCAGTTAACAGCTGTGCTGCTGAACTCGTCAAGAGTTAATTACTTGAATTTCTTGCCTCTTAATAAAGTGTTTGAGAGCATCAGTTGTTGAGTAAAGTAGTGAAGAGGTAGAGTTACAGGTATACAGTGAATAGTAAATATATGAGTAATGTTCTAATACAGATTATGAGAAGCAAGATCTACTCAACTAGGTGAAGAAAAAAAATACTTTAAGAAATGGAGGTCAGTCAATCAGAAAAAATTAAAAATAAAACTTTGAAAGTATCCTCAAGTGCAGTCACCGCAAAGACCATCAAAAATGATGAAACTGGCACTCATCAGGATCACCCTTAGGAAAGGAAGAGCAAGAGTAATGTCCGTTGTACAGAATAAGTTCGTCAGAGTTACCAGCCCCAGTATTTACAATCTATAAATCCAAGGAAAGCCTGATGATTAATCAGTAATAGCACTGTATTTGGCTTCTGTAGTGGCTCTTATGTAAAAAAAAAAAAAAAAAGATTACACAAATAGAACTCAAAGCATCAGTCAATACAAATATGTGCTTTTCTGAGCTATAATTTAATTTAGTCTAAAACTTCTAAAACAAACATTCACTTCTACACCCAAACACAGTATTAATGGGTATATTTCAGAGTTGTGAACACTGCCATTGAACACTCAATTCCCTTTTAAGTCATTAAATTCTAGGTTGAAAATGACACTTTTATAGATTGTTCCTGGCAGGACTGTTATTACAAACTTGTCTGTTATTAAAAAGAATATTCCCTCTCTATATCTTCTGGTTTCCTGCCCTCTCAGCACTTGTCTTGTCTCATCTTGTCTCGTCTTGAATTGCCGAGATTTGAAGGCGGGGCTTAGTGTTGAGTGAATTGGACAGAAAGGAGCCAGTAAGAGAATTAATTGAGGGTAAAAAATCAGGTCATCATCCTGAGGTGTAGTGATAAAAAAAAACATAGTTTTCTGCCCCACAAGACACAAATCTACATGGGTTGCCAGATTGACACACAGTAAAAGGTCAACAGGGTCAACAGGTCTAACTCTTTAGCTGATCAGTAAATATATAAACTCACCGGCCACTTTCTTAGGTACATCTGTCCAACTGCACATTAATGCAATCAACCAATCACATGGCAGCAACTCAATGCATTTAGACAAGCAGACATGGACAGGGCAATCTGCTGCAGTTCAAACCCTCAGAGCATCAGAATGGAGAAGAAAGGTGACTTAAGTGAGTTTGAACGTGGCATGGTTGGTTGTTGGTGCCAGACGGGTTGGTTGAGTATTTCAGAAACTGCTGATCTACTGGGATTTTCACCCACAACCATCTCTAGGGTTTACAGAGAATGATCTGTAGGCGCAAACGCATTGTTGATGTCAGAGGAGATCAGAGGAGAACGGCCAGACTGGTTCCTGCTGATAGAACGGCAACAGTAACTCAAATAACCAGTCGTTACAACCGAGGTCGGCAGAAGAAGGGCATCTCTGAACATCAGCACAACACGATGTCCAACCTTGAGGTGGATGATTAGCTACAGCAGCAGAAGACCAAGACCACACCGGGTGCAGCTCCTGCTGCTCAGAACAGGAAACTGAGGCTACAATTCAAACACAGGATCACCAAAACTGGACAATAGAAGATTGTAAAAACCTGGTTACCTGGTCTGACGAGTCTCTGATGATTTCTGCTGCGTCATTCGGATGGTAGGGTCAGAATTTGGTGTCAACAGCATGAAAGCATGGATCCATTCTGCCTTGTATCAACGGTTCAGGCTGGTTCATGCTGGTGCTGTAATGGTGTGGGGGATATTTTCCTGCACACTTTGGACCCATTAGTACCAGTTGAGCATTGTGTCATTGAGCAGCACCACAGCTTTCCTGAGTATTGTTGCTGACCATGTCCATCCCTTTATGATGACAGTGTACCTGTATCTACTGATGGCTACTCCCAGCAGGATAATGCACCATGCCATAAACCTGAATCATCTCAGATTGGTTTCTTCAACACGACAGTGAGTTCTGAGTTCACTGTATTGGAATGGCCTCCACAGCCACCAGATCTAAAGCCAATAGAGCAGCTTTGGGATGTGGTGGAGTTTCGGGAGATTCACATCATGGATGTGCAGCCGACAAATCCGCAGCAACTGCATGATGCTCTCATGTTAATATGGACCAGAATCTCTGAGGAATGTTTCCAGTAGATTGTTGAATCTGTGCCACGAAGGATTAAGGCAGTTACGAAGGCAAAAGTGGGTCCAACCCTGTACTAGCAATAGGTGTACCTAATAAAGTGGCCAGTGTACATTTCAATGTCTAAAATGCTCAGTGTCTCTACTACACTAATGGTGGTGATAAGAAACTACCCAGCTATGGTTAGTGAACCTTACTGAAGCTCTGTGATTACCTGTTCAGCAGAAGAAATAGCCAGCTCGCTCATTACAATGGCTGCAGCACACTGTTTGCTTGCTGTTATCTTTACCTGGCAACCCTTTGTGTGGAAATGGGTACTTTTGGGTAGTGTACCTCTTGGTGAGAGATCGTCGGCTGCTAGATATCCATCTACGATGCACTTAAAGTCATTTTGCACAGTTGACAGGTGGTACATCCTTGGACTGAGAGAACCAGGATGATCGTTTTTTTTTTTTGTTCAAACTTTGCCCCATCCTTTCCTCCATCCTGGCTTCAATAGTGTTGTAAAAAAAATCATGACTACTATGGACCAGAACTGAATTCATTTTACCAATGAATCCAGGTTGTGTTTGGGATCCAACAATGCTCAAATTTAAGTTTGGAGGCCTCATGGTGCGCTTCTCAGGATCTGCTGCTAACATTAATATAGTCTTGGGGCCTGATAGCACATCATAACACCTTCACAGAGGTCTTGTGGAGTCCATGTCGCTCCAGGTCAACACTGTGATGGTGGCGCGACGGAGACCTTCCCCACCTGTATAATGTAAAGCTGCTCTATTGGATGAATAACACTGAGAGTGTGTCTCGCCTCTCGACCGTGTCAGAGCGCGAGAGCAAGACAGCGAGAGAGTGGGCAGGAGGCCAGCGAGAGAGGAGGTGATAAACGCTTTCCTGCATTAGTCTTAAATCATCATCCTCCAGACTCCAACAAAGAAAATGAAAGTCATTTCGCTGCTTTGAGTCATCACTTCCAGATTACACTCCAACCGTGCCAGATTTCCATGACCGAGAGCCGCGAGCTCCGGGTCTCTCAGCACTCGCGCTCGTCCCGGAGAGGAGAGAGAGCACGCAGCCTGAATTTTAACCAACCTGAGCTGAGCTACCGCCAGCTCCAGGAATCAGGAGCATTGAGTTTGAGTCAGTATCAATATCAAGTATATATACAGCTTTGGAAAAAACTCTGTAATATAATCAAGAGGAAGATGGATGATCACAAGCCATCAAACGAAGCTGAACTGCTTGAATAAATTTTTGCACCAGGAGTAAAGCAGCATAAAGGTGTCCAAAAGCAGTGTGTAAGACTGGTGGAGGAGAACATGATGCCAAGAGACATGAAAACTGTGATTAAAAACCACCAGGGTTATTCCACCAAATATTGATTACTGAACTCTTAAAACTTTATGAATATGAACTTGTTTTCTTTGCATTATTTGAGGTCTGAAAGCTCTGTATATTTTTGTTTTTGTTATTTCAGCCTTATTTTTCATTTTCTGCAAATAAATGCTCTAAATGAAATGTTGTACGTAGTTTATAGAATAAAACAACAATGTTCATTTTACTCAAAAATATATCTATAAATAACAAAATCAGAGAAACTGACAAACTTTTTGTAACAATGCAGTTTTAGTAGAGCTGTCAATGATTATTGCTTTTAGATTTTCAAATTTCTAATTATATAATTATATAAACTTTAAAGTCATTAGTACCACCAAAAGTTCTTAACAAACCAACACACTGTGACATTGCACTGTGGTTGTGAGAACATGTAGTCCTCATAAAGGCACACACAAACACACAAAAGTGGTGGATCTTTTTATGTTTAGAATCTGCAATTTTGATTGCATATTTTGTTTATATTTGTTTAGGTAAAAAGAAATGCATTTTCTTATTTCCTTTTATTCCTTTTATCCTTTTACTTCTTCACAAATACTGTCAGCTTAAAACATGCCCCTGTGGCCCCACCCCACAAAATGCAGGTTTTCAATCAAGGTTTTTATTATTAAGGGAGAAAAAAAAAATGGTTCCTCCCCCCTGGTTAAAACATAATTTTACTGTGATTTATTACACCCAAGTTCAATTTCTCCAGCCATACCCAGGCCTGAATACTGCTACACCTGTTCTCAATCAATAAATCATTGAAATAGGACCTGCCTGACAAAGCAAAGTATACCAAGAGGAACTCAAAAGATGGACATTGTTCCAATATCCAGAGAAATTCAGAAACAAATGAGAAAAAATAATTGAGATCTATCAGTCTGAAATGGGGTATAAAGTCTTTTTTAACGTTTTGGAACATTAAAATGTCTGCAAATGTAGAGCAACCACATTTTTAGTAAATACCAATTGTCACCAAAATTGTCCAATTGTAGGATTACTCACTCAATAGAAAGTGAATAAGCTGGAATTTATACATTTTTTTATAGTTTAAAGTATCAGTATTCTGATAATGACTCTTTACTGTTTCCTCTGCATTACTCACTTTATGTTTCACTTTGTTTTAGTCACATCTTCACTTTCCAATATCTCAGATTCGAGCACCATATTTACTTTAACCTTTATTTTCTGCAAATGCAACGTATTCAATCAGCCGCTGACAGCGCTCGCATTTACGCCCATGTACGCTTGCTCTCCGCCCCGACACAAAATCAATACCGCCTCAGAAAGGCCTGCTGGATCGTGGTCATCACTGCTGAGTGCAGTCAGTGTGTGGGTGGGCCGGGCAGGACAGCGATGGGTCTGACGTGCCGGTGGAATGCATCGGATTATTGATCTGAGGGAGATCAATGAAAAGTTTTGAGAAGTTCCAATCGATTAGAATAATATTCACTGAAGCGGGATCTTTTCATTATTCACCCTGATCAATTAATAATGTAAATTTAAGTCAAAGCACAAAGTTATTTTATCCTACTGTTTCTGTAAACACATCTTAAGTTGTGTAACTACTATAATTTTTCCTTCTTTTCTGCCAAAATTCTTGTATCCATATCTTCTTCCACAGCCATGCCCTTGTATTTTAAGGCAGCATATGTTGCTCTAAGGTCTCAATGTAGTTTATATATAATTATATATATATATTATATATATTTTTTTTTATATTATGTTGCATCACAAAAATGTATACTGAACCCCCTTTTTTTAGTCAAATAGCTCTAATTTTCATCCCATCTGAGTACAAGTGCAACTGTGCAACAAATTGTGCAACATAGAACTAGAAAACTACAGAGAGAGAAAAAAAAAAACATTATACTGAACGAAAAACATGGTGGTGGTAGTGTGATGGTCTGGGGCTGCTGGATAACTTGCTGTAATAGATGGAACCAGGAATTCTGCTGTTTTCCACACAATCCTGAAGGAGAATATCTGGCCATCTGTTCATGACCTCAAGCTCTGGTGTATTTGGGTTCTGCAGCAGGACAATGATCCAAAGCACACAAACAAGTTCACCTCTGAATGGCTTAAAAAACGTGGCCTAGTGAAAATATGATTTGGATGTTGTGACATGATCTTAAAACAGGCCGTTTATGCTCAAAAACTCTCCAGTGTGTCTGAATTAAAACAATTATGTAGAAGTAGAGTGGACCAAAATTCATCCACAAAGATGTGGAAGACTTGCTGGCAGTTATCAGTAAAGCTTGATTGCAGTTGTCGCCGCCAGTGGTGGTTATTCGAAGTTATTCGATTTAGGGCGCAAATACTTTTTCACACAGGGCTACATTGGTTTGGATAATTTTCCTTTAATGAAATCCTCATAATCATCATAAAACTTGAAATATATTGCTGTTATACTGTCTAAAATCGAATAAACAGTAAATGTTGGAAACCTGAAAATCCAAACTTCCAAACAGCTCCAACACAGCTTATCAACATCAGATGAGGAAAATCTGAATTTCCAAGCCCTTCTTTAGTAGTACTAGTTTATTTATGACACTGGTTTGGCTTTCTTTACTACAGCAGGGCAGGTCTTTTATTTGGCTGCTGGTTCTATTGGTCGTGGGTAGTTTGTTGGAGGTCAGTGTGCAGTTTGGAAAAACCGAAATGACAGCTGTAATTCGCTTTGTTCAAACTTCAAAAGAAAGCAGCCGTGGATCAAAGCTGTTATAGGAATTGATATCTAGAAGAAAATAGGGCGCTATCATCCGCTCAGGTCATCCTCAGTTCTGTAAGTGCTGTGAAACAACAGGCACAATGTTCTTTTCTTAAGCAGGACGGAGGTGCGTGTAAATCGATGCTGCCGCTGATCTGTTCTTCTTTTTTTTCTCTCTCTCTTTTTTTTTTTTTTGCAGTTCTGTCGGATTGGCGAAAGCCGCACTCGAGGCCATCAATGGATTTAACCTGTTTGGGAATCAGGTAAGTTAAATCGTTTACCCTCGTTTTCCCTGCTATGTTTTTCCCTCCGGCTTCTATCACAGAGACGGGGCTCCAGCCTGTAGCCCCGAATGAGATAACGGCTAATCGTTTAATTGCTTATCAATTTGTGAGTGTTTGTGTCCTTTAACTGAAACAGTTTGACCCCCAGAGCCTGTTTACTATGGGCATTCACTTGGTATTCAGGTTGTATCTGGATAAACAGTGTATGGACTAAAGTACTGGGACGTCTGTTTATTCTTTACCTTCTTTTGGATATGATTTACCATAGAACACTTTCAAACCCAGCAGGGTCTGGTTTCCTTACATTCACATTTATGGCATTTAGCTGATACTCTTATCCAGAGCAACTTACTCAGTTTACTCATATTACAGAGGTGGGCCAATGTAGTGTTAGGAGTCTTGCCCAAGGACTCTTATTGGTGTGGCGCAGCATTTTTACCAAGACCAGGAAATAGACCCCAGTCCCAACATGCTGTGATAGCTCACTGGCAGGTGATGGTGTTATCCGCTGTGCTGTGCCACACCCACAACTTCATTGCAATTATATTCTCTGACTGGCAAGATGGGCCTTTCTGATGCCACAGTAGGATTGTAGCCAGCATGCTAATGCTGTGAAATTGCTGTGGGATGAGACCAGTAGCAATGTGGGATGAGGCTTTAGCCAGAGTGCTAACACCATGGTAGTGATGTGAAATGAGGATGGTTCTTACTGCGATAATGCTCCACTAGTGATGTAGGTTGAGGCTGGAAGCTGGCGTACTTACACCGCAGTAGCTATATGGGATGTGACCGCTAGTCAGTATGCAAACACTCCATTGGGGATGAAGGATTAGGCCTGTATCAAGCGTGCTAACACTGTGGTAGTGATGTTGGGATGAGTCCAGTACCAATGTTTGTTGAATTGGGAAGCTAGTGATCTAGCACTCTAGTGATGTAGGATGAAGTCAGTAGCCAGCATGCTAACACTATAGTAGCGATGTAAAATGAAGCGAGTAGCCAGCATGCTAACACTGTGGTAGTGATGTGGGATAAGTCCAGTACCAATGTATGTTGAGTTGGGAAGCTAGAGCTCTAGCACTCCAGTAGTGATGTGGGATGAGGCTGGTAACGATATGGGATGTGGTCAGTAGTCAGTAGGCTAACACTGTTCTGGGGATGTAGGATGAGACCAGTAGCGGTAGCCAGAATGCTAATGCTGTGGTAATCTTGTAGGATGAGGCTGGTAGCCAGTGTGCTAACACTGTAGTAGTGATGTGGGATGAGTCCAGTACCAGTGTGTGTTGAGTTGGGAAGCGAGTGCTCTAGCACTCCAGTAGTGATGTGGGCTGAGGCTGGTAGCCAGCATGCTAATACTGTGGTAGTGATGTAGGATGAGGCCAGTAGCCAGCGGGCTAAGTAGCACCACACTTCTATAGTGATGTAGGATGAGGCCAGTAACTGTCATAAAAGTTCACTGTTCTCTAATTTGTGTTTATTTAATAAGCCTTATTTTAAAAGTTGGATAACTCTATAAAATTATGGCAGGAATGTAAGATGAGACACATTTACCGTCAGCACTATTGCAGAATTATTATGAGACACTGAGCAGTTCATGATCCAGCTTTAACAACACAGTAAATAAAAGTATTTAAAAGTAAATAAAACTGAGTATTTTTCCGTGCAGCTTCTTCCTAAACGTCAAACTGTCCTTCAGGTACTGGACTGTTTCTGAGCCACAGCGCTGAGATAAATTATGAGGTTTATGGCAGAACGTGACCAATCGAGCACATTAATTTTTAATTACTGCGAACAAACAATTAAATAACCAAAACCTCTCTGATGCTCAGAACATCAGGACATTCACTGACTCGGACGCTAAAGCTCCTGAAATCAGTGGAAGTAGAAGATTAAAACCCTCGTGTTCAGAGCAGTCCTGTAGAAAAGAGACGTTCCTTTTGCACTGAAACCTCAGCATAAAACTGTAAGACAGAACCAGACCTGATAAGCCTTGATTAACTGGACCTCTAATCCTCAGAACCATTCATTGAGCTAACGACACTCGGAGCACAGAGCTCAGCACAGCAGCCACGGACAGTAAAGGTCAGATACAGTGTCGTCCCTGAAGTCACACAGGTCCATTACCATCAGTACATACAACTACAGAGAGAACACTGTACACCACATAACTCTGACTACAATAGAAGTGAATTGAATAGAATATAATTAAATAAAATAGAATAGAAAAAAAGAATATAGGAGAGAATAGAGTAGAAGAGAATACAATAGAAAAGAATTAAAAAATACAAGATTATACAAGAGAAAAAAAAGAATAGAATACAATAGAAGATAGAATAGAAGAGTATAGAATATACACAGTAAGAGAATAAACAGAGCAGAGTGTACAATAAAAATATGTTTAATCAAGTTAGAAATCTTCATCATAAATTCCACATTGTCATTCAATTCTCACATTTAATAACTCAACTAAAACAGATTTTTAGATTTTTATTTTAAAAACATAACTAGGCTTTATTTATTACCATTATTACCTTATTACCATATTTTTGGTGCACCATATTAAAAGGTGCACTATTAATGAATGTATATTTTTTGGTCTTTTTCTTCCATAAGGATTACATAAGGATTATGTCTAAGATGCCTAAGTAAACAAAACTGTAATTCTTAAAAAAAAAAAAATATATATATATATATATATATATATATATATATATATATATATATATATATATATATATATATATATATATATATATATAATTCAAAGTCAAACGAGCGCTGGAAATTAACCTACAAAAATCATATCCTGAAAACTGTTTATTTGGGTGAGTAAAGTAATCCTCTTTATTTATAGTAAGCTTAGATTGGCAATATTTTAGCACGGTTAGCAGCAGCGCTAGTCACAGTTAGCAGCAGTGCTTAGCACTAGTAAATGCTGCATGATAGCGCTACACTGAGGAATTCTGAGTGTTTCGGTAAGCCACGGCGATAATAGCTAGTGGTTCATCTCATGTAGCTTGTTTTAACATGGTAAGCACGCAGACTATAGTCCAGTATACTCACCTCTGAATGACTGAAGAGCTAGTTCTTAGCATGGTTAGCAACTAATGCTAATGCTGCTCCAGCCTTAGTGCTGGAAAAAGTTTACTGAAAACTTACTCTTATAATGCTGTACTTCAGCAGAATGGATTTACTGCTCCTTAATATCTGACTGGTATAATTCATACATAAAGCACACTTTTTTTTTTTTTAATAAAAAAGTATTTTAAGAAAAAGTACATAATAGTAACTAATAGAACAGAATAGAAAATATATCAGAAATAGATGAGTGTGAGATGGAATGAAATAGAATAAAATATAAATAGAATAAAGTATAAATTTAATATAGTATAAAATTATAAATAGTATAGAGTAGAACATAGTACAACTAAATATTAGAGATGAAAGATGCATACAAATAGAAATGTGTGTATTTATATATGTATTCTAATGTAGAATACATTAGTTACACAGCTCTTTATACTGGAAAACCAGAGACTCTAAAAAAAGATGGACGCCGTGTTGCCTGTCCATTGCTCTGTCCATTCATTCAATGAAAATGAAGCCAAAATCTTCCGCCATGTTGCTGATTCTGAAACCCGAGTCTGCACAGTAGAGACCAGAGGAGGGAGACAGACTGCGGAGAGACAGCCTACTCATTTAAATAAACCCGCCCCTGAGGGCTGCCTCGAGGTCACAGGCTGCAGAGCGGAGCGGAGCGTAGCTGACGGTCTGTTACTGGTCCCGCCCATAACCAGCCCTTTTACAATAACCACACCTTTTTTGAATAGAGCTGAATAACGTTTTTAAAAACAAAAATGTGACAATATAAGCAGAGGTTACACTAGCTGTTGCATTTAAATAATGAAGGTAGAATTACAGTATATTGGAATAAAAAACTTGATTGAAAGTTGTCTGTTTTGCCATTGAAACCTATGGGGATGGGTGGGGTAACACAGCTTTCTGAAACCAAACAGCAGGGGGCGCTCGACCTGTGGTGGCTTCACTTTTGAGAGACGATGCTCTGTCCAGCTATACACAATCTATGGGATAAACACTGATGAGTAGACCATAAAAGAATCTGGTATAGTGTGGTTTTGCCTCGTTATATAAATTGTATATGTTATATAACTATACAAGTTAAAAGTTTTCTGTTTAGAGTTGCAGTTGTAGAAGTAAAGGCTCGTGTTGTGCTGATTTGTACCGGGATGAGTTTTTTACTGCGGTTCTGATGGGTAGATTATTTCGGAGGAACGAGAGGCTCTCCAGTTTTCCGATCCATTAGCAGCTATAATGAATGTGGCTCATTGCAGTCGTAGCTTTTTGTCAACAGCAAAACAGATTAATCCCGTTAACGACTTCTCCGTAAAACAGAACCGAAACGAGGCCGACGAGAGAGCCAGCCATCCGTCAAGCGCAGAAACCCAACCCGCGATACGGATCGCCTCCCCGAGCCGAACACAATCACACCCAATAAAGCAGAATCAGCCCGAGCTGCAGTTCAGAGACAGATTACCACACTGCAGAGTATCCATTTACCAGACCACCATCATCCCCCTGCAGCCAGAGCGGGAAATGTGCTTAGAGTACAATAGAGTTAACAGAACTGACAGCATATGAAGAGAAAAGCCTCCGGAAATAGAGTTAACCCTTTAATCTTCAATCAGCACAGAGCCCACTTCAGTTTAAAAAAGAAATCTTCCAACATCTGAACATTTTATAGCAGGACAGAGTGGATCATAGAGTATAAAATAGAAAGTAGAAATAGAAAAGAATGTAATATAACAGAATTAAATAATAAAATATAAGGGAACAGAAAAGAGCAAAATCCAATTAAGTTTAATAGAAAAACATAGAATCATCATGTCATCAACATAATAGAACAGATCCTAATAGAAAGAAAATAGAATTGATCTTTGGAACTTCATTTAATTGTAGAACAGAGTAGAACCATGACATTCGACATTCAGAAAAAGAGATGGGTCGTTTTGTTGTTTTTGTTCCCTTATGGAGACCATTTTTTAACCGTCTCTCTTTTTTGTTTATTATTGAATCATTAACACTGATCTTAACTGAGGTGAGTGAGAGCTGCAATTCTTTAAATGTTGTTCTTGGTTCTTTTGGGACCTCCTGGATGAGTTATCCATGCCCTTTTGGAGTCATTTTGGTCGGTTGGTTTCTCCTGAAAAGAGGTTCACCAGTGTTCCATGTTTTCTCCATTAGTGAGTAATAATAGTGAATCACTGTGGTTCTCTGGAGTCCCAAATCTTTAGAAATTACTTTGTAACCTTTACAAGACTGATAGATGATCAGTGACTGTTTTCTCGTCTCTCAGATGGGAGTATAATAATGTTTTGTTTTTTGAGATCTTTTATCTGCTTCATGTTGTCAGACAGATTCTATTTCTATAAATGATTTCTTGATTCTACAGGTCTGTAAAAAGTGTTTTTTTTTATATATATTTACTCAGGTAATATTTTGTCTGATATTAAAGTTTATTTTTTTGATAATCTGAAAATGTAAGTATATACAAGTATATACAAAAATGCAAAATAAAAATAAATCTTTTAACGCCACTGTAAAAGGTGTCCACAAATATATGGACGTGCACTAGTCTCGTAGCTGTTTGTGTATATTGCATAGTGTTTGGTTATTACAGACCTTGTTGTGTTACTGCTGTAATTCAGAGGCTCAGCCCCGTGGCCGCTGTACTCCTCTCCTCTGCTCCTCTGCTGTCTGAGGCTGCATCGGTTCTGAGCGATCCGCGGATTCGGCCGGGTTATTAATGAGCACTCTGCAGCTCCCCGTCTCCCCTCTCTCGCCCCCAGCCCACAGATCCACAGCTTTCAGCAGCAGGTCCTCCACACATCCAAGCAGAAAAGCCCAGGTGAATACAGATGGGTTTATGCTCTCAGCTCCAGGAAGAGGCTTTTTAGTGTAGCGCCGCTGCTATTACACCAAAACACCGAAATATAGCAGAGCTGGGTTTGAGATGAAACACGGCGCAGTGTGAGAGCATCCTAATGAGCCCATATCCTGCGTTCATGCCTGTTTCTCTTGCTTTAAATTGTTCTCTCATAATCAAAAATATAGTTGCACCTAGAAAAAGTGCAGAATCCCAGTGCTGTTCAAAAGGAAGATGAAGAAAGTTACCAGTAACAATATACGGCTAAATATTTACACTGGTATGGGCAACTATCTTGATATGGGTCGTATTTATTATTGAGCCACACATACGGTAGTAAGTAGTGTGTAGTGTGAGTTGTAGAGGTTCCTAATGAAGTCCTGTGATTATCCATCCTATGCAACTTGAAAATTCTCACACACTTCTTACAGACAGTTTTTGGTACATGACACTCACAATATGCAAATCAATCAAGCATTAATACCACCCACCTGGTGACATCCAATCATCTGCATCTCACCACTATCAGAGGCACACAGTTCAGCCCAATCAGCAGATAAAGAAAGTTACCAGTAACGATATATGGTTTAATATTTACACTGATATGGGCAACTCTCTTGATATGGGTCATGTTTATTATTGAGCCACACATACAGTAGTAAGTAGTGTGTAGCGTGAGTTGTAGAGGTTCCTAATGAAGTCCGGCGATAATCCATGCCATGCAACTTGAAAATTCTCAAACAGTTCCTGCAGATTTTGCAGTAAGGCTGTTAGGAGTAAACACACTAAAGTCTTATATGTGTTTGTTAAGTTTTTCAGTTTAAAAATAACCCAGAATTTGGTTCGAATCTCGGTTACGTTGCTTCCTATCAGCAGCCTGAGCCTCAGAGAGCAAAGTTGTCCATGCTGATTTCTATGGGTAGATGATGCTCTCTTCCCATATCATTTTCAAAGGTGATATTGGTCAGTACAGGCGTCTGTTAGCCAATGTATTAGAACTGAGTCGCTGCGCTTTCCTCCAAAAGCTGTGATGCTACCTGGTAATGCTACATCACCAGCAGTTAGAAAAGAGGCGGAGTCTGACTTCACATGTGTCGGATGAGGCATGCACTACTCTTCACCTTCCTAATGTTGGATCATTAGTAGTGATAGGGGGTGTCCTAGTGAGTGGGTTGGGTAATCGGCCTAGCAAAAATTGAGGAGAAAATATATAAAAAAGTAAAAAGATTGCCCTTAGCTATTAGCTTACACAAATTCCTACTACCAGTAATAGCATATACAACAGTAATGTTCTGACACGGTATGACGTTAAGAAAAAAAGTGGATAGAGCACCCCCAACCCTAACGACACGTGTCCACTATCACTTTTCTTCAATGCATGTCACCGTGCCAGATCTCTCAGCTTGCTGTGTGGGCGTGTCTGTGACGTTTTTGAATTCAAATGAAGCAACAGAAGTAGGCCATCATAAGTTTAGGAACTTCTAAATCCATATTCAGCAATACGCCATTTTCAGCGTCTCTTCTGTGGTTGAAAGGCGTCTGTTCTGTGTGTGTGAGGCTGGTATGTGTGTGAAGTCGCAACCTGCTCTTACTCGATTGGCTGAACTCAGCGTGGTGGGTGGATTCATTTGAATAAAGTTGAGCTCTGCTAAACTTTTTAGCCTGGGGGGAGGGGGGGGCGGGGGTTTACGTTCATGCGCAATGCAACCCAACATGCACCGTGGCATGTGGTGGCTCTCCCAATTGAAATAAATAGGATGAGTCGAGGCTTAAGTGCTAGTGGACATGTACAGTAGCTAGTGGAAAACCCTTCTGTAATTTATTACACAAACACACACACACACACACCCATATACACATATACATATCTAGCACAAGTCTCTCCACTCTTCTACTGTCAGATATTTACATTATAACACACACACACACTCACATACACACACACACAGTGTGCTCCAGTATGTAAATCATGGGATTTATGAAGCCGCTGAGAGCCATAGTGGTGCTTCTGCTCTTTGTTATTATCATAGACAGGTTAAGTGTGTCCTAAACGACACCTGCTGTGTGTGTGTGTGCGCATAACTATGCGCATATGTGTGGGTGTAAGAGGAAGTGTGTGTATTTAAGTGTGTTGAAGTGTGTGTTTGGTGGAAATGAGGCCGGGCCAGGAGAAGACTCGATCTGAAACATATAACTGAGGAAGAGTGTGTAAGTGTATTAAAGCGTGTGTGCTATTGTGTGTGTGTGTGTGTGTGTGTGTGTGTGTGTGTGAAGAGGGTTCGGGGGGGGAATAATTGGATGTGCTGCTGGATGATTGGAGTGCCCATGATGGCGAGGGAGCTCCACTCAGGGCGCTTTACCTGATGGGAAAACAAAATGAAGTGGAACAGCCTGAGGAAAGTTGCGCAGCGGCTCAGAACAGCTCGCCGTGTTGCGTAACGCCGCTCTGCTGAAGCTCTTCAGACCCGTGTGGAGGCGTCAGGTGTCGCTTTCTGTGCCGCTGCCGAAATGGGGTGAACTGGGTTTTGGTACCTGCTGTTGTTCAGTTTCAGTATAAAGCAGCTTTTTTTTCTCTGCCGCATTAACCCTTGTGTGGGGTCCATATTTTTTGTTACTCGTTTACTTTGTTACTTGTATTTAATTCAGCAAAATTAAGCAATTTTACATTAAAATGCTTTACACATGCTTGCTTCACCTAAATTGCAAGCAATATAAACAGCTTACATGGTTAATATTTGCCCTTTACCTTTCTTATGTTACATTTCTTTCAAAAAAGTGCTACTCTTTTTTTATTAGTTTTTTAATAAAATGTAAAAGAAAATGAATTAAACTCAAGATATGAGTAGAAAATTTGTTTAGTTTCAAATTTACAAATGAAGCAATGTTTATTAGCCCTTGGCCAAACATACTGTATGTAATATAAATGTGTGTGGGGGGGGGGGGGGGGGTGTACAGTGTGTGTTTATCGAAAATGTGTTTTGATATATGTTTTTCACAAAAAATGAGCCAATGCCAATGAGTTTGAGTTAGAAAAAATATTTTTTTAGTATCATTTGATGAAAACTGAAAACGGGTCCCACAGACCCGAACACCACACAAGGGTTAATCAATTTTAAGTAGTTCTGTCAATTGTTTAAAAAATAATCCGGTTCATCACAACATGTTCTGTGTTTAATCACGATTAATCGCACCTTTTCTTCTTCTATAGACTTGTTTTAGGCTTTTAGCAGTGGAATTATATTCACATAACTACTGTCAATTACTTTAATAAAAAGAATGGGATTAATCACAGCATTCTGTGATGCAAATTATACATTCAAAAAGTATTTGTAGTATATTTGTTTGATTGTACATTCATTCAAAATCCTTATTAAAAAGGTGTGATTAATCATATTCTGTGATTAATCCTTAATTACCTATTTTTTTTAACTTCTGAACACTTTTATTACGCTTTTATTAGTGTATATTTAAATTCAGATAAAAGAATGAAGAATGAAGTTTCGCAAATGTAATTATATTCACATTACTACTGTCAATTATTTTAAAAATAATTATATTAATCACAATATTTGTGATTAAACATGACTAATTACACCTTTTCATCTTATGAGGACTTTTATTAGGTTTTTATTTGTGCATATTTGAGTGCAAATAGAATAATTAATTAATTTATAATAGTAAATAATAATTAAGAAATAATTAGCTAATAGAATTATGTTCACTTTATATTTCACTGTCAACCCCTGAAGACTTTGATTAGGCTTTTATTTGTGCATTTTTAAGTGCAAATAAAATAATTAAGGCTTGATTCGCAAATAGAATTATGTTTACTTGACATTTCACTGTCAACCCCTTTTCATTTTCTGAACACTTTTATTACACTTGAATTAGTGTATATTTAAATGCAAATAACATAATAAATGTAAGATTGGCCAATTTTAATTATGTTAGTGGTGTCAATCTCTTAAATAATAATCAGATTAATGACACCAATATTCTGTGATTTAATCATGATTAATCGCATGTTTTCTTCGTGAGGCTTACACTTTTAATAGTGGATATTTGAATAAAGTAAAAGAATGTTTCAGTGGTCTGCCCACTGGTTGAGTCCGTGGTTCAGGCATGACTGTGGGCGTTATAAGATGAATAAATGCTTAAAATAGATCACTCTGTATCTACATCTATATAATATATCAGTTTCACATTCTGAACTACTAAATTACTGAAATAAAGTAACTTGTGAATGATATTCATTTTTTTTAGTAGTGTACATAGCAGCTAGAAAACTTGATAAAAAAAAAGAAAAATCATGTTGAGACAAAAAGAGAAGGTATATTTTTTTTTATTTTGAGTAGAATACAGAAAAAAACAGAACAGTTGAACAGTAGCTAATAGCACCAGCTGCTGTTTGTAAGTCTGATCGTAGAGAGGTTTAAGCATATTTATTCATTCATTCATTTATTTATTCATTCATTTATTTGCCCCCCCCCCCCCCACCCCAGTTGGACAATTAAGACTTTATTTTTATTTAGAGAGTTTATAATACTGTCTGTTTATGTTGGAGATTGTTCTTAATTGTTTACAGAGGGTTAAACACATCACTCTTCACAACTATGTTTTGATCTACTATTAATTTACACAGTACTAGTTACGTTTTCAATATTTATTTATTTATTTTTGGCCCACCACCACCCCCTCCTTATGGGAGGGCTACAGTACCAGTTACAGTACTGTAATTCTGAGTAACTGAAATTCTGCACACGGCTATTTTTACACTAACTAAACTATTTATTTATTTATTTATTTATTTATTTATTTATTTTTGGCTCACCGCCACCCCCTCCTTATGGGAGGGCTACAGTACCAGTTACAGTACTGTAATTCTGAGTAACTGAAATTCTGCACACGGCTATTTTTACACTAACTAAACTATTTATTTATTTATTTATTTATTTATTTATTTTTGGCTCACCGCCACCCCCTCCTTATGGGAGGGCTACAGTACCAGTTACAATAAATCTGTAACTGGTAAACCAGTAAATCTGAGTAACTGAAATTCTGCACATGACTAATTTTACAGTATTTATTTATTTATTTATTTATTTATTTATTTACTTACTTTTGGCCCACCACCACCCCCTCCTTATGGGAGGGCTACAGTACCAGTTACAGCACTGTTTATCTGAAGTAACACTAATTGCACTGTCGAATTAACTCTATTAAGCACTAGTCCTGGTGCTACCTTTGATATCTCTGCTGCAGATCACATTTGTGCTCACTATTTCAGGAGCACTTTTTGATCTCTGTGCTGCAAGGCTATTTTATATGGGGTCAAATATGAACACTAAATAAACAGTAGCACTTTTATTTTTTTTAATCAGGACTGTGGATGATAATTAATCTAACATAAATTAGTATTGTAGCTTTAAAACTTAAGAAGTACCTAAAAAAATTGGTTTGGAACTTTCTCCCTGACTGCATTTTAAAATTGAGGGTCACATGCTAAATCAATATCAGGCAAAATGATTTGCTGGTCTCCGGCTTCACTTTGGGCTGTGGGAGCATTGGTTCTGCTTCCATCAGCAGCCCATGGAGCCCATGGAGTTCTGTGTCTGTGAGGTTACCCATAGATGGTGATAGTAACATTGGAAGGGTTGGGGTGCTTTTTCTTTCTGAACATCTTTTTGATTTTCTTTTGGAGAGCACAGGAGCCTCGGACAATCTGCGCTACCACGCGAGCCTTCACTGCCCTTTTAACCGCAGTCAAAAATGCACAACAGCCAGGAGCGCTCGAATCCTCCACAGTCTCTCCATTCCTAATTGAGTCCTTCTCTATTCGCTGACTGCCGTTGATTCCTCTTTCTTCCTCCTGCTTATCCTCCTCCTCTTTACTGACAGCTGTCGCAGGAAATTCATTGGTAGAAACTCTGGTAGAGACACAACGGAAGCAAAAATGTGGAAATGTATCATTATTAATAAACAAATAAACTTACAGATTACTACACGATAACTAGCGTATGTTCTTTTGTACCCCTACTCTAAAACCTAACCCTAAACCTAACTTTAAACCTACTAACCCTTAGCTTACTTGGGTGTAGGGTTACATATAATAGAGTCTAAATGACTAGATTTATTAGATCTCTTGAGTTTATTAGATATTTAGTTAAATGTTAGTTGGGCATCTATTAGGTATCTTCAATAGATAATTCCAGTAAAGTGTTACAAAACAAACCAAGCAAACGCATACCTGCTGGTTTTCTGTTCCAAATCATCCTTTGGCACATCCCGCTGCTCCTGACGCTGCGTCTGCTGATCGTCAGTCTTCTCTGTAGTTTGACCTTCTGGAGTTTCCGGTTCTTTCTCCTCTGGAGGTGTTTCGGCTACAGTTGGAGGTGTGTCTGCAGCTGCAGTCTCATCATCAGTTTCCCTGTTGATGAAAATGTGATCGTCGTTAGCGCTTTTCTTTGGAAGTTCTAAAATCTGTGGGTGTAATTCTATTTTCTGTAGTTCTGCACTGTGGTTTCAGTTACTTACTTCTGCTCTTCCTTCGGCTGCAGCCAGGGGTGCTGTTCCAGGGCCGCCACCTCAGGCCGGCAGAAGGGAAAGTAGCTCATCATGGAGGAGATCAGATCCCGACACGGCTCATCCACATTGATTTTACGTGGGTATTTCAGAGGTTTGAGCTGAACACGGCGGAGACCTTTGCACGTAATTGCAAAGAAGGGCAGGGAGCCGGTGAGCATGTTGTAAAGAATGACACCCATGCTCCACACGTCGCTCTTTTTGGCGTCGTACGGCTCCTTTTTCAGCACCTCCGGAGCGCTGTACAGAGGAGTTCCACAGCACGTACTTCGAAGGACAGGAAAGCCTAGTGTGTAGCACCCAAGACCAAAGTCGGTCAGTCGGACCTGGTTGTCAGCGGTCAGTAGGATGTTACCGCATTTCAGGTCCCTGTGTGCAATGTTCTTATTGTGAAGGTAGACCATGGCGCTGGTAAGCTGCAAGAACCACAGTCTGGCCTGGTCGGGGGGAATCCGGCTGAGCTGTCTGATCTTTTCAGCAAGATCCATTGCTGCAGCCTCCATTACAATAAAAATGTGCCCACTGGCCCTGATGTGAATGTCGTGCACATGTACGATGTGAGAGTGTTTAGAGTACTTCAGGATGGGCACTTCGTAGAACATGCATTGTTGATAAGCATACTTCGGTATGCACTTGTTGTTTATTATTTTAATCGCGACCTTGTCAGGGTGCTTTTCAGATTGGGCAAGTTTAACTTCACCAAATGCCCCTTGGCCAATTTTGTGCAAAACATTGTAGCCCAAGCTATGCAGCTCTTTCTTAGTGGCCATGTCTTTCCTGCGGAGAGAAGGTGGAGGAGAACAGGATCAGGTTAACACAGTTCATTTAGTCTTGATTAGGTTTTGATATAATTCCTAACAGCACTTCTGATATCAGTATCAGAATCTTTCTAGCTGTGTCCCACCCAACTTTCTACAAATCAGTAATAATAATAATAATAATAATAATAATAATAATAATACAGTTTTTTTTTCAACATATGCTTTGATCAGATGATGCATTTACTGTATGTTGTATATTTTATGTAAATTGGCCTTCTGACCTAAGGTCATAGACATTATTAAGCCAAAGACATATGTTTAAACGGTTCAAGATAACTATATAAATAACTAATAACTATATATACCAGTTCAAATGGTTCTTCTACCATAAGCTTATACCATTATACCATTATATATAATTCTTATACTATATATATATATATATATATATATATATATATATATATATATATATATATATATATAACTAAATGTATAATTTAGTTGTTATCAGTAATCAATAAACATTTCTTACTCTGTGTAAAATCAGACGTCAGTCAGTGTCAGTCAAACTCTGTGATGTATTCTGTTTAGCTGCTCTGGCTCAACTGCCTTTTATAGGCTCTGTGATGTCATCAGTTCCGCCGCATGACATCACAGTGGAACGGAACCCTGAGCTCAGGTCTGTCACTCACTGTATGGAGCTGGATGTACACAGAATTCTGTACCAATAAGTAATTCACCAAATCACTCCCTTACAAGTTGAGACTTAAAAACTAAAGTCAGCCTGCCATATTTGTTCTATAAAAACAACAAATGAATTGAACACTTTTTGCTTTTTTTTTTTTTTGGCTTCTTTTTTTTAACTGAAACTGATGATTGCAATTGATAAGAATTGATTTTTAAATGTAAAACAGAAGAATCAGTGTAAGATAATCATAATGGGGTTTTATTTATATTTGAAAATGTCTGTTTTATTGTATATTTTTGAATTTGGACACAGATTGTCCTCGAATGAATTATGTTTATGTACCAGTTGAATAAAAAAAATATATATATATGCAAATGCAAAATATGAAAAAGATTCCCCCTAATGAGATAAATTGGCAGATTAAACAGGTGTGTTGACCCTGTATGTACAGTACGGGCCAAAAGTTTGGACACACCTTCTTTTTTTCAATGTGTTTTCTATATTTAAATGACTATTTACATTGTAGATTCTCACTGAAGGCATCAAAACTATGAATGAACATGTGGAGTTTTATGTACTTAAAAAAAAGGTGAAATAACTAAAAAAAAAAAAAAAAATATATATATATATATATATATATATATATATATATATATATATACATATTATAGTTTCTTCAAAATAGCCCCCCTTTGCTACAAGACACTAAATGTAATGATAAAATGTATTTTAAAGTTAAGTATAGTATTTTTCATGAAATATAATTATTAAAATGCTTCAGAGATATACATTTTTTTTTTTGCATTGCTGTGTGACTCCAAATCCCAACTATGCTTTATATATATATAGGCTCTGTGATGTCATCAGTTCCGCCGCATGACATCACAGTGGAACGGAACCCTGAGCTCAGGTCTGTCACTCACTGTATGGAGCTGGATGTACACAGAATTCTGTACCAATAAGTAATTCACCAAATCACTCCCTTACAAGTTGAGACTTAAAAACTAAAGTCAGCCTGCCATATTTGTTCTATAAAAACAACAAATGAATTGAACACTTTTTGCTTTTTTTTTTTTTTTTTTTTTTTTTTTTTTTTTTTTTTTTTTGGCTTCTTTTTTTTACTGAAACTGATGATTGCAATTGATAATGTCTGTTTTATTGTATATTTTTGAATTTGGACACAGATTGTCCTCGAATGAATTATGTTTATGTACCAGTTGAATAAAAAAAATATATATATATGCAAATGCAAAATATGAAAAAGATTCCCCCTAATGAGATAAATTGGCAGATTAAACAGGTGTGTTGACCCTGTATGTACAGTACGGGCCAAAAGTTTGGACACACCTTCTTTTTTTCAATGTGTTTTCTATATAAAAAATCTTGAATCTTGATATTTAAATGACTATTTACATTGTAGATTATCACTGAAGGCATCACAACTATGAATGAACTCGTGGAGTTTTATGTACTTAACAAAAAAAAGGTGAAATAACTAAAAAATATATAAAATATAAAAATATATATATATATATATACATATTATAGTTTCTTCAAAATAGCCCCCCTTTGCTACAAGACACTAAATGTAATGATAAAATGTATTTTAAAGTTAAGTATAGTATTTTTCATGAAATATAATTATTAAAATGCTTCAGAGATATACATTTTTTTTGCATTGCTGTGTGACTCCAAATCCCATCTATGCTTTATATATATATATATTATTTTTCATAATAAATCCATAATATTCAAGTTAAAATACACATTTTAGTTTAGCTGGGTTCCACTCATCACTGTTACCGTAACACATTACCCCATCTAAAACTAATTTGGACAAATTTAACTCACATCTACAACAGGAAGTGACATTATCAGTTGGTTCTTCTGAAGATCATGGGAAAACCAAAATGAATTTCCCTCATTAGTTTTTTTTGTATAATTGATCTTACTGTAACTGTAATGACTGAGGAGCTCAATCTCAACACTCAGTCCTGTTACCTAAATTAATTTTTAGATCATATTTGTTTATTTTTTAAATACAAATTTGGGGAAAATCACTAGAGTGTGCTCAGTGTGCTCATGCTGTTTTTCATGTTTTTTGCTAATTCTGTACGGAAAAAAGGAATTCCTGTTACTTTCATTCCTGTTGCTCAAAACATTAAAAGTAACAGGAGTGAGTGCCAGAAACAGAAGTGATTAAAAAAGAATCAATTATTTGAACATGTTATTAGATTCGGAGTGTTATGTGTTATGTTATGTTATGTTATGTTAAACGACAGTTAAATCAGAATGTTTTATACGTTAGATTCTTTTAAATAAGTAGCACATTTAGCCACATTTAGAGGACAGATCTGCAGATTCTTGGTGAGATTTTAATCGCAGTGTCTTCATGAGGGAGAGTCACCTGGAATAGTTTTCTCAGCATCTTGAAGGAAGGAGTTCCTGGAGGTGCTGCTGAACAATAGTTGCTGCTTTTCCTTCATGCTGGGAAGCTCCAGCTCATCCCAATTAAACCACCTCAAATCACCTTAATCTCAGTTCATCAGGTTTAGATCAGGGATTAATGTGGAGGACAAACACTATTTTTTTTTTTTTTTTTATATATACTTTTTGCTACATAATTCCATATGTGTCTCTTAATTGTTTTTACGTGTTTAGTATTAATATACAAGGTAGAAAATACATAAAATAAAAAGAAAACATTAAATGATATGTTATATTATATGTGTTTTTTGATTCAGTCCAGCGTTAGTCTGCACTGTGCGGTCGATCTGTATTTTCTGTGCTTATGTTTGGTGGTTTTAATTAGCCTTTAGTGAATCTTCAGCTCATTCAGGACTAAACTGAACAATACTGTGAGATGTGTTTAACACAGCTGGAGCTTTTACAGTAATCCAGCTGCTGCCGTTCTCCACTTTACTGCAAATGGCTGGTGTATAAAGTGTTTTCTTCCTGGCTTTGTACTGGTTCTTTGTACAGGTATGCTATCAGAACTTCTCCAAACATCACGGATCATCTGTGTATGTGTTTCTCTGCAGGGATGCTCCTGGTCGGTGATATTTGTGGATTTGGACGCTCACAACCGTAACAGGCAGACCCTCTCCTCCCTGCTCCCCAGAGAGAGCCGATCACACGTACGTTACAATGTTTAATAACATTCGTATCAGATAATCCATTCATATCATTAATAAACACACAGCATGCTTTCTTTTCCATGGGTTTTTATGGTAGTTTGATCATTAGTAGTTTGACAAAAAATGTTTCAAAATAAAAGTACACCCATTACCCTCTCCTCATATCAGAATACAGAACTTAGTGCTGCTTATCATTTAACTGTGACCCATCAGTTAGCATAGAGCTAACTGCAAACTGCATGGAAAAATTACAGTGTTAACTTATTGTTATACATTAGCTTGACAAAGTATAAAAAACAAATGACATCTAATCAAGTCAAATTTATTCAAATTAAATCAGATCAGACCAAATAGAGTTGAGTTGTACAGCGTTTAGTTAGGTTGTGATAAGTTAGGATAAGTTGTATTGGGATGAGTCGGGTGGTTTGGAATAAGTTGAGTTAGGTCGAGTTGGGAGGAGTTTTGTTGAGTTGGGTTGGGATGAGTTGAGTTGGGTTGGTTTGGAATTAATTGAGTTGGGTCGAGTTGAGAGGAGTTATGTTGAGTTGGGTTGGGATAACTTGGGTTAGTTTGGTATAATTTGAGTTGGGTCAGTTTAGGAGGAGTTATGCTGAGTTGAGTTAGGTAGGGATAAGTTGGTTTGGTACATATATTGAGTTGTGTCGAGTTGACAGGAGGTTTATTGAGTTTGGTTGGGATGAGTTGGGTTTGTAGCGAAATACTACAAATTAATAATGTTTAAGCTATTTTCCAATATGTAATTATCAGTGCTAAACACCAGGTAAGGTAAGTATTTGAGATTAATTAATAAGAAATATAAAAGAATACTGTGGGCCAATCAGAAAACTCGTCTAGGAATCGTCTGCACCACTTTTCTGCAATTTCGAGGTTAGGGAAAAGCCTCCATTTATTGAAAAGATAAGTAAAAAAGATTATTTAAAAGAAAATTAAAACAAAACACATATGTATTATGAATAATACCTCTTATATTACAGTTCATAATAAATATCTCAATATATCAAATTACTACTTATATACACACCACTACTTATACTACCACTACCCGGGTATGAATACATGTGTATACTCAAATTGAATAAAATTGAATTGAATGTGTTGGATCCAATCCATTTAATGGTAAAACATAAGAAAAAAAAATGCATAAGTTTATACATCATTGGTAAAATTGTTAATCAAAAGAAGGAACTATATATTTGTGTATTGTGTCTCGTTTATTGTTGTTTAGAACACAGATGCGGCGCTGTTGCCCTGTATCAGCTACCCGGCCTTCGCCGTGGACGATGACGCGCTCTACACCCAGACTCTGGACAAGATCGTCCGGAAGCTGCGTGGGAAATACGGCTTCAAGCGCTTCTTGCGGGACGGCTACAGAACCGCCAACGAGGACAAGAACCGCAGATACTACAGACCAGCCGAGATGAAGGTTAGCATGTAGCTCTTTATATAATTTTACTTTGTACACACGTTGAAACTCCTCCTGCTTTGTAGTATATTTAGAAAAAAACTAGTACTTGTAATTAAAGAAATAATTATTTATTACCTGAACTAAAGAAAAAAATCTAGTTTTAATCTATCTATCTATCTGTCTGTCTGTCTGTCTGTCGGGTTGAGCTTAGTTGAGTTGGTTTGGGTAATATGGGTTGGGTGTAGTTAAGCTGGGTTAGGTAAGGTTTGGAAATTTGAGTTTGGTATGTTTGGGTTGTGTTGATTGGGTTAAGTCAGTTTGGTTTGGTTTGATAATTTGTTAATACCTGAAATAAACTCAGGTAGGAAGATTATGAAGTATCTTAATTAGTATTTTAGTGTCTAAAAGAATCTCAAAAAGCAACCCCTGATAGCTGAAAAAAGCAACAACTTTTGTTTGAGTTTAGTTGGGTTGAGTTGATTTGAGTTGATTTGGGTTGCATTGGTTTGCGTTCATTAGGTTAGGTTTATTTGAGTTGGTTTGGGTAAAGCTAGGTTAGGTTAGGCTTTCTTAATTTAAGTTTGGTCTGTTTGGGTTATATTGAGTTAGTTTGATTTGGTAATGGTTTATTGCCTGACATTAATTTGAGTGGTAAGGTTTGAAGTACATTTTGAATGTCTACAATAAACTTAGAAATTTAGTTGCATTTCCTGAAATCAATTGTTTGTTACAATCATCACTTTTTTAACCTTTGTTTTTTTTTTTTTTTTTTTGTTTTTTTTTTCGTTCTATTTTGCAAACTCTTGTGTGCATCAATCAGAATGCTGATGGAATTTAGGTGTGATTAAAGTCATTATAATAAAGTACATTTAGACAGTAGTGTAACATCATCAAAAACAACTATAACTCCAGTCTTGTGAGGGTTAAAAATGTTCTTTCGCAGTCTAAATGAACTGATATGACATGTGTCTCACCCCTGTCTTTAAAGATTTGGAGATTAGCCTTTGAGATAAAGATTAGCGCTAATGCTAATGCAGAGGGCGTGCAGTGATTTTTATGCACCTTTTAATCCAGCTGAGATTAATTTATTTATTTCCGCTCAGCTTGTTGACGGGGAAGCAGGGGAATGTGCTGCCCAGGCAAAATCCCCTCTGATTGGCTGGAAGCTGAGAGGATAATAACTCTCGTCTGAATCTAAAGGGGGGTGGGGGTGATAAGGGGGTACTGTGGGGGGGCGGGGGCGGTGGACAAAGCTACTTAACACAAAGCAAATCAGTCCGTTAGCTGCTGCAGTTGACCTCCCAGAATTAATGAGCTCCTGCTGAACAGCAGACAGGTCTGTTAAAGACGCACTCCTGAATACAGCCCGTCTATACACTGATAACCGGCCATAACATTAAAACATTAAAAAGTTAATGTTCTGCATTGTAGATTAATACTAATATCATGAAAAAATGAAATTTTAGATTCTTCTAAGTAGCTCCTCTTGCTTGGATTAGACAGTTTTGCACATCTCTGCCGGATTTTCTCAGGAATTCAGGCTTTCAGTTAACAGCTGTGCTGAACCCGTCAAGAGTTAATTACTTGAATTTCTTGTCTCTTAATAAAGTGTTTGAGAGCATCAGTTGTAAAGTAGTGAAGAGGTAGAGTTACAGGTATACAGTGAATAGTGAATATTTGAGTAATATTCTAATCCAGATTATGACAAAAATTCTCAAAAAAAAATGTAGTTTAATAAATGAGAGTCAGTCAATCAAAAACATTTCAATAACTTTAAAAGTATGCTCAAGTGCAGTCTCAAAGGCCATCAAAAACATTTTGATGGAACTGGCACTCATCAGGACCACCCCAGGAAAGAATAAAAACATAAAACAAAGAGATACATTTTTTTAAGCAATATAATCTCAAGATCAAATGAAGATTTAAATAACAACAAAGAAAAAGGTCAAATAAAATATAAAATACAAAACATTGTAAAATCTGTAAATCTAGGGAATGCTTTAAACAAAAAGAAAACAATTAAAATAAATTTAAACAAGAAACATAGTTTTGGTAAATACAGTCAAACATCAAATTTGACTACCTGAAATGTGTTTAAAATGTATTTTATGTACTTTCATAACCTAAACTATAATGTAAAAGCAAATTGTAATATCTAAATTTAACCCAAAAATGTTGATATATTACTTTAAATAACATAAAACCGAGTTTAAATGCCTAAAATAAGCTCAGACATTGAGTTGACACCTGAAATCAACAAAACATGAAATCAACCAAAATGAAGCTACAAATAACCATAAAAAATAATAAATAAATAATCAAGAATAATAATGATAGGACTAATAATATTAAAGTAAACTAAGTTAATTAAACGCTCATCCTTTGTGTACTCGGTGTGTATACATTATATTAGGTATTATTACTACCCACAGTGATGGTGACCAGCTGTGTTCTTTAGCTTTGATGGGGTATGCCAAAAGTCATGGCACACACCAAAAGTCATGGGGCACGATACTAGTTGCTGTCATGTGATGTTTGAAATCCGTGTGGATGTAAAATGTGTATCTAAGAGCTGTAATAAGCTTCTGTAAATGTTCAGCGTGAGCTTTGCTCAGGGCCGTTAACTGCGAGCTGGTCCCCAGTTTATCCTGTAAGACAGTTATTAGAGTTTTATCAGACTGGTATTTGAGCAGAGGCGGGATCGGACCGGCCGGAGCGAGAGGACTCCGTGGTGAGTGATTAAATCTCTCTGAGTGAATTCAGTAAAGTGTAGCGGGAGACCCGCGGGCCGGCGCCGCTGATTACTCCTCCACCTGGGCTGTATTTATTTCATATCTGTGCTCTTCTCCACCCGTTATCTCCGCCAGTTACAGCAGAATTACTCCACAGGAGGGCACTTTCACAACCCGCTCACATTCACACTGCAGGTACTGAGTCCACACTGACCCGGCTCTGATCCTCTCAGCCGTCTGCAGAGACCGCTCTGACTGACCATACGCATTCATCAAGCCTGACAGATGTTTAGATGTTGATGTGATTGAGTAATCTGTATAAATATCAGTTTGAGATGGTTGAAGAAAAAATTTTATGTGTATGTGAATATACAGCTCTGGAAAAAAATGACTTAAAACTTAAAAATAACGAGTTTCTTTAATTTTACAAAATTGAAAGCTTCTGGAATATAATCAAGAGGAAGATGGATGATCTCAAGCCATCAAACCAAATTGAACTACTTGAATTTTTGCACCAGGAGTAAAGCAGCATAAAGTTGTCCAAAAGCAGTGTGTAAGACTGGTGGAGGAGAACATGATGCCAAGATGCATAAAAACTGTGATTAAAAACCAGGGTTATTCCACCAAATATTGATTTCTGAACTCTTAAAACTTTACGACTATGAACTTGTTTTCTTTGCATTCCATCCATACTTGCATTAATCCCTCCGTCCATCCAACCATCTGTTTATCCACTCGTCGACTCGCCCACTCTTTCATCTATCCGCCCATTATCCATCCATCCATCCATCCATCTACCCATCCATCCATCTATTTTTCCACTAGTCCATCCATCCACCCATCCTTCTGCCCATCATCCATCCATCCATCTATCTATGCGTCCATCCACCCATCTATTTTTCCACTCGTCCATCCATCCATCCCTTCATCCATCCATCCACCCATCCATCCATCCGTCCATTTATCAGTCCATCCATGCATTCATCCATTGATCCAACCATCCATCCATCCATCTATTTTTCCACTCGTTCATCCATCCATCCATCCTTCTGCCCATCATCGATCCATCCATCTATCCATGCATCCATCCACCCATCTATTTTTCCACTTGTCCATCCATCCATCCACCCATCTATTTTTCCACTCGTCCATCCATCCATCCCTTCATCCATCCTTCCATCATCCATCCATTCATCCATCCATCCATCCTTTCATCCATCCATTTATCAATCCAGCCATGCGTTCATCCATCCATCCATCCATACAACCATCCGCCCATCCATCCATTTATCAATCCATCCATGCATTCATCCATCCATCTGCCCATCATCCATCCATCCAGCTATCCATGCGTCCATCCACCCATCTATTTATCCATCCATCCATCCATCCATCCATGGTGTGTGTGTCTGTGTGTGTGACAGTAGCATAGTGTGGTGAGGAATTGTGCGTGTGCGTTTAGGGTAGTGTAGTGTGTATATTGCTAGTGTATGGTATATCAGTGTGTATGGTGAGCTGGTGGTTAGCGGTGTATGTGTGAGGCAGGGTTATAAGGTGAGGAATGGTGTCCGTGTGTGTGTGTGAGTGTGAGGCTGGGTTATTACGGTGAGGAACAGTGTTTGAGGGTAAAGAGGTTTTTGCAGGGCTGTGATGGCGGATTAATTTAGTTATTTTCTCGTCAGGCTGCTAAACTCCTGCGTTTGGGTCCTGAAGCGGATCAGGCGAGATACGGCAGCGAGGCGAGACGCTTCAATTAACATCCTTTATTTCATTACGCCCTAATCTCCCGCTCTTATCTCCCACCGTCCACCGAGATCGCCAGCGCAGATAGCAAAGTCTTAATTACATTTAGGAGAAGTTGATAGACACCGTGCTCCCCAGCGTCCAGAGAAACAGAACCCAGATTCACGAACTCTCTTTAATAATATACAATAAATGTAAATTATTACTCTTAATAATGTGTTTTATTTATATAACACTGATCCAAAGCTAAGAGCTTTCTGCCTCAAAACAGCAGAATCAGCCTGAATAGAGCGGAATTGGTCCAGATTCTCGGGTCTTCTCATTGGTTGGCTGTTAGCATTGCGACTAACCTGCCCCAACTCTGCTGAGCTCTACTGTTCTACTTTCTGTTAGAACTGAATTGCTATTATTGCAGAGGCTGGCTGTTAGCACAGAGGCTAATCACGCCGTTCTAGCTGAGCCCAGGTGCTGTTTTGTTAATATTGAGGCTTCAGATTTTATTTGGAATATTTGGAATATTCAGAGTTTTTGGAATATTTTGAGTATTAGGAATATTTTGTCTTTCTGAGAATGTTAATAGATTTTTTTTTCACCTGAACCATTTCTTTATGCACTCTAACAACTTGCATACACATAAAGTATTTGGAGTATTTGCAATCATTATAATATTTTTATGTATGTTGGATATTTAGAGTATATGGAATGTTTAGAATATTTTATGAATTTGGGATATTTTAAGAATTTAGAATATTTTATGTATTTGGGGTATTTGGAGTATTTTGAATGTTTAAAGTATATGGAGTATTTAGAATAAGTTTAATATTTGATGTATGTTTGATATTTAGAGTATTTAGGGTATTTGAAGGATTTAGAATATTTTATGTTTGGAATATTTGGAGTATTTTGAATATCTGAAGTAAATGGAGTATTTGGAATAAGTATAATATGTTCTGTATGTTGGATATTTAGAGTATTTGGGATATTTGAGTATTTGAAACATTTGAAACGTTTAGAGTATTTGGAGTTTTTTGAATATTTTATGTATTTTAGGATATTTGAAATATTTGGAGTATTTAGAATATTTTATGTATTTTGGGATATTTTAAATTTTTGGAGTATTTAGAATATTTTATTTATTTTAGGATATTTGAAACATTTGAAATATTTGGGGTATTTAGAATATTTGATGTATTTTGGGATATTTGAAATATTTGGACTATTTAAAATATGTTATGTATTTTGTATAATTGAAACATTTGAAATATTTGGAGTATTTAGAATATGTTATGTATTTTGGGTATTTGGAGTATTTGAAGTGAAATGAATATTTAGAATAGTTGGAACTTTTGGAGTATGTGATATATTAGTAGTATTTGGAATAGTTTAAATATTTTATGTATATAGGATATTTGGAGTATTTGAAATAGTTTGAAGTAATTTTATCTGAACATTTCATCAGGCACTGTGCAGTGCAGTGTTGACGGTGGTCTGATAAGTAGAAATGATCTGCAATATTAATGTGTAAAATATTAAAGACAGAAGCAGTAAATTCCAGTGAAATGTCTGAGAGGAGCGCAGGTGTTTTGCAGGCAGAGTAGATCCAGCTCAGTTTATTACACCAGATTTTATTTTTATTTGTTTATTTTTTGGTAAAGGTTAGGTGAATCCTCGGCGGGTTCTGAGCTGCTGAGTCACGGCTTTGATGCTGCTGTTGTGATTTTTATGGAGGGATCAATATGTTGTGTTTATAAATGTCTTATGTTATGAATATCTGCAGTGTTTTCATCGCTAATCAACTTAGCATTGCTGTGAAAAGCTTGTATCCATGGTTTTAATTGCAGCATGGAAATGTGCAGCTAAATACAGCGTCTGTAATTACGGCTAAGACAGAAACGCCGCTCCCACACAAACAGCCCAATTCAGGAACACTCGGGTTTGTTTGGGAGGATTTGCTGCAGATGGGCTGCTGTTGTTCGTACTCGGGCCGCCCACACAAATATAGCATTAATTTCATGTTTAAATGTCTCTTTTCAGTCAGAAGAATATGATTTTACTGTATTTAAAGAGCTTAAAACTGAATTCTCCTCACTTTTTGAAATGTATAGTTCATAAATTGTCTAAAATCTTGTAATCAGTTTGTAGAAGAAGCAAAAAAAAACATTTGTTACTGAATAATTGATGCTTTTGTGTGGCTTAATGCAATCACATCCTCACAGCAATGGTTCACCAAGTAATCTAAAGCCTGATATCATTGTTGATGATCTTTAAATTAAATTAGATATGTATCTATATATTTATATATATATATATATATATATATATATATATATTTTTTTGTACAACATATATGGAAAATCCTTATATCTCTGAAAGGGGAATCTTATAGAAGAAGGGAAAATGAAAGTTTTACTGAAAGTTAAAATACAATGTAAGTAATTTTTGAGCATTTCTGTTGGTCCATTCATCACCAAATTCAAAAATAGTGTAAAAAAAGTTTATACTTTCAAATGAATCAAGTAAAAAATGTATGCGATAAACAGAATGTTTTATTATCTAAGAATATCGACACATTTTTTAATTTAACTGAACGGTAAACAATAAAGTGATTTTTTTATGTATATATATATAAGTGACTTAAGGCCCAATTGTACACCCTGCTTAAGGCGTGTTGTGTAGCTCTTCGCTATCTTACACCCCGTCAACAGTCTATTTTCACGTGTTGCACCCGCACTATTAATATAGTGTCTGCGTTAATAAACAAACTACACTGATGGGTGTGGTGGTCTGGAAGTGCGGTGTGTTCAGGTAAATTTCTGGCGTGTTTCTATTTTGGTGACGGAAAACACAGGAGCTCCACTGACTGATTAAAACCCTGACAACAGTCAATCATCAGAGTCGTTTCTTATAGATGCTCCCAGCAGAGCAAAAACCCAACTTTTAACTCAAGATTAAACAGAATAAAGAATAAAATAACATTGCTGTTCCTCTAAATGAGCTGCTGGTGTCGCGCTGTTAAGATACGAATGTGCCAAAGTCAGAGCTCACCTGCTTCTTAAAGGGAATGATAACTGGCACACTGATTGGTTTATTTCATGTTACACCCAAAACTAACCACACCCATGATTAATTTTTTTATTAATTTTTTTATTTTTATTTTTTGGCGCCCAAACGATACCAAATATCAACACACCCTAAATCCAGCTGTGATAAAATAGGTCCCTTGATTTGTTACTTATATATGTTTTTTTTTTTTTATAATTGTATCAGAAATGTATAAAAGTTTATGTATGTTCTTTATCATGCTCTATGTTGACAATATACTGTGTCCCGATTACTTTTTGCCATGTAGTATATTAATCTCAAGCACACAGAATACAGAAATGACCTCTTTTATTCTATAACAGATAAAGAAAGGTTGGGGAAAAATTAATTATAACATTTTTTGATGCATAAAAAAATGATATAGATATAAAAGTGAATCTCAGAGAGATTATTATTATGGGATGTTTGCTCTTTTTAAAGATCTCAGCTTACAGTTAACCGGCTGCACGGACGCAGAGCGACGAGTGTCTTGATTTAAATTAATTCAGCGCCGCTTCACTTTCACAAACATCTCTACATCTGAGCTGAATTTAATTTCAGAGCCAAGTGATTCGCGGCCGGTGTGGGAGGGAGCGGCGGCCTCGGCGGCGCTGTAATGGAGTTTGGGCTCGGGTGCGGTGCTGATACTGTCTGGGTGTAATTGTTCGGTGTGTGTGGCTTTAGATATTACTGCTGCAGCTGCTGCTGTAGAGAGAGACGGTGCAGACCGCGATAAGCACAGGGATATCGATCACGTCCTCTTCTGTTTATTCTACTAATACATGCTTATTTTACTGAGACAGTGACAGTAGTGTGTGGCCCCGGTATTGTTTTGTATGGTCAACCTTGTTTAGTTTGGGCACTCCTAATAATTTTAATGTTTTTTCTTTAGAAATCATTGGTTGTTCGGATCAGAGACCCATTCATTCAATGAAAATGAAGCCAAAATCTTCCGCCATGTTGGCGATCCTGAAACCCAAGTCTGAGTCGCAGTAGAGACCAGAGGAGGGAGAAAGACTGTGGAAAGCAGCCTACTCATTTAAATAACCCCGCCCCTGAGGGCTGCCTCGAGGTCACAGGCTGCGGTGCGGAGCGGAGCGGAGCTGACGGTCTGTTATTGGTCCCGCCCATAACCAGCCCTTTTACAATAACCACACCTTTTTTTTAATAGAGCTGAATAACGTTTTAAAAAACGAGTTCTGTGGGGATATAAAAAATTGACTACATAAGCAGAGGTTACACTAGCTGCTGCATTTAAATAATGGAGGTAGAATTACAGTATATTAGAAAAAAACGTGATTGAAAGTTGTCTGTTTTGCCATTGAAACCTATGGGGGATGGGTGGGGTTATACAGCTTTCTGAAACCGAACAGCAGGGGGCGCCCGACCTGTGGTGGCTTCACTTTTGAGAGACGAGGCTCTGTCCAGCTATATACAGTCTATGGTTCGGATCAGCAATTTCAGTTAAATATACAGTATCATATAGCAGATGAACAAAGTAATATTTGAGAAGTGAAATGAAGTTAATAGGATCTTACAACATTTTTTTAAACTAAATTAGACAGGAGCATAAATTTGGTCAACCCAACAGAAAAATGACATCAGCATTTAGTAGATCCTCCTTTTGCATAAATAACAGCCTCTAAACCAGGGGTATTTCACTCGAATTCAGTACGGACCAGTTGTTGCCAGAAAATGTTGTCAGGCCAAGGTATGGACCATGGTCATTTTTAACTTGTGTTATGATTCAGAATTATATCCTGTATACTGAAGAAGCCTATAGTAGTTCTATCAGTGTTTTATCAACAATTAAAAGACAAAAAAAATATATATATATTATTCAGTATATTTCAACAATATGTATTGTTTTAAATAGGCCTGTCACAATAATTACATTATTGACTTATCATACAGTTTAACTGATGGAGTCTATTAATGTGAATCTGTATGTCAACTTTCACAATGCTATATTTATTCTATTTAATTTTATTTATACTAGATTTAGGCCTGTCTGTCATGATAATTACATGAATGACAAATATTGAATGACAATATATGGAGAAATGTTTGCTGAACTTTGTTTAAAAACAGCTGTTTTATTTTTATTTAATATTATTATTACTGTTAGTATGTTTCATAAAGATAGTATTTTCATCTCGTTTATTTTCTGACTGCTGCTTCTCACCGCCTACTTCGCCTGTGTGTGGCTCCGCCCTCCCGCATCTGCACAGATCTGATTGGCTGAGGAGAGCGTTTGGTGATCTTACAGCACACGTGAGTGGTCTGTGAGTTTACTGCACTGTAAAGACAAGAAAAGTGTCCGCCGCTTTAAACGAATACTGTCAGAATTAAATCCTTTTCAGTAGTTTATCGGTCTGGGTCCAGATTGGACACAGACCTCCTATTAGTGAGTTCTGCTCTAAATGCTTCCTGTAGCTTCCAATGAGAGTCTGGCTTCTGGTTGAAGGTATTTTGGACCATTCTTCTTTACAATTTTTTTTTCTTCTTCAGTTCAGTCAGGTTTGATGGTTTCCGATCATGAACAGCCCACATTAAATCACACCACAGATTTTCAATAATTTTCAGGTCTGGATTGAGAACTGAGAAGATCATTCCAGAACGTTGTACTGAACTTGTTCCTCTGCATGATGAATGCTTTAGTGCTTTAGTAGATTTTGAGCAGTGTTTAGTGTTTAGGGTCGTTGTCTTGTTGAAGTATCCAGCCCCGGCGCTTCAAACTTAAACTTTCTCACTGATTCTTGATCATTGTTCTCAAGAATCTGCTGATATTGACTGAAATCTATGAGACTCTCAACTTTAACAAGATTCCCAGTACCTGCACTGATCACACAGCCCCACAGCATGATGAACCACCAATAAATTTTACTGTGGACAGCAGTAAAGTGTTTGTGTTGGAATGCTGTGTTCTTTTTTCTCCATGCACAAATAAACGCCTTCCAAATAACTCTTTTAAGATTTTTTTTTAGAAATGTTTCATCCATCCACAGCACTTTATTTAAAAAATGAAGCTGTGCTTGTTTAAATGTGCTTTAGCTTTAGCATACCTCAAGCGACTCTGTTTCTGGCGTGTGTTTAGAAAAGGCTTCTTCAGCTTTACTCTCCTTGTGCAAAGTGCGCTGAATAGTGAATAGTAGAACGATGTACAGTGACTCCATCTGCAGCAGGATGATGTTGTAGGTCTTTGGAGCTTTGGAGTTCTGTGGGTTGACTATGACTGTTCTCACCATCCTTCTCCTCTGATTATCTGAGATTTTTCTTGTTCTGTCACTTCTGGTCTTAACTAGAACTGTGTATTTTTAGGTTATTTGAAAGTGGAGTGTTTTGAGGCTCCCATGTTGCCACTTTTCAGAGAAGATGAGAAAAAGAAGAGAACAAAATTGCAATTGGTCACATTAACACTTTCTCATAATTGAATAAGATTCACCCTTCTGTAAATCCTATACAGTTATTTTCACTTCCCAAATATCACTGTGTTCATCTGCTATATGATATATAATTAACTTAAATTGCTGATCTGAACAAATAATGATTAATAAAGAAAAATCACGAAAATTATCTGAGGTGCCCAAACTTATTCACACCACTGTATATACAGGGGTTGGACAATGAAACTGAAACACCTGTCATTTTAGTGTGGGAGGTTTCATGGCTAAATTGGAGCAGCCTGGTGAGCAATCTTCATTAATTGCACATTGCACCAGTCAGAGCAGAGTGTGAAGGTTCAATTAGCAGGGTAAGATCACAGTTTTACTCTAAATATTGTAATGCACACAACATTATGGGTGACATACCAGAGTTCAAAAGAGGACAGATTGTTGGTGCACGTCTTGCTGGAGCATCTGTGACCAAGACAGCAAGTCTTTGTGATGCATCAAGAGCCACGGTATCCAGGGTAACGTCAGCATACCACCAAGAAGGACCGACCACATCCAACAGGATTAACTGTGGATGCTGTAAGAGGAAGCTGTCTGAAAGGGATGTTCGGGTGCTAACCCGGATTGTATCCAAAAAAACATAAAACCACGGCTGATCAAATCACGGCAGAATTCAATGTGCACCTCAACTCTCCTGTTTCCACCAGAACTGTCCGTCACCACAATACATTATTGTGGTCTAAAACCAAGTGTTTCAGTTTCATTGTCCAACCCCTGTATATAGATATATGTATTGATATTGACTCTATTACGCAACACACTGATGTTTCATTATTAATGATGCTTCTTCACATATATACATACATATATATATACAGAGGATGCTGCACAGCTGCCGTCATATTTGACTTTTTTTTTTTAATACTCGTTTCTAAAGGTCTTCTCTGACGTGTGTTGTTCTCGGTTCTCAGTTTAAATAAGTAAACAAGTAAATAAATGCCTATCCTCCACAGAGACGCACTTGAACACACGTTTTAATACACAATTACTGTTTATTTACTGACTTTATCAACAACATATATCACGCAGTATGGCACATGCAGAGCATATTGCATATTTAATATGGTATGTTTCATTTGTTCCCCTTTATAAGTTAAATTCTGCAAATAAATGGAAACTATTTTGCGGTGTAAAATGAGCAGAAAGTGCCATAGTTGAGTATAATTAATGTACTGTTAATAAAATAAAAAACACTTAGCAATAACAACAGCCAGCAGAAACACTGCTGCATGTTTTATTCATAGATTACGAAGCATAAAAAAAATACATGCCTGTATGTTTTATTAATGAGTGTGTGTTCAGAATCAGAGCTGGGAGGTACCAGCCTCTCCTGACTATTAGAGAGTAAAGATGATGATGATGATGATGATGATGGTGATGGTAGTGATGATGCAGTGACCTTTGACCTTGTTCTTTCTGTCTCTCCGCAGCTGTTTGATGGTATCGAGTGCGAGTTTCCCATTTTCTTCATCTACATGATGATAGACGGTGAGTCTGACAGCAGTTATAGTGATACTACTTTAAAATAAAGCTTCTTTATTAACGCCTTATAAATAGTTTATAAAGGACTCTATTAATGGTTATAAATTAGGTCGTAAAACTACAACAAAAGAAATGTGAGCAGTGAGCTCTGCTATCCCAAAAAGTGATTTAATATTCATTTATACTGTAAAACCTCAGATCTTTATGGATACTGATCTTACTTTGTCTTTATTATCAGTCAGGATTAGGGCTGTATGATATTGGAAAAAAATAAAACTGACATTGCGACTTTTGGTTGATTTTATTTGATATAAAGTATCAGTCAAAAATCCGGACACACCTTATTTTTACTTTGTTTTTAGTTTTTTCCCCTACATAAATTTATACTGAAGTGACTCTATATGCTCTTATCTGTGGAGCTGTTAAGTTGCGGTTTCTGAAGCTGGTAACTCTGATGGAAATAGACCTTTCCTGTGCAACAGAAAAAACTCTCGCTCTTCCCTTACTGGGAAGATCCTGATGAGAGCCAGTTTCATCATTTTTATGATTTTTGCGAGTGCACTCAAGGATACTTTCTAAGTTTTTCAGTAATATGTATATATGTATTATCATAATCTGGATTAGAACATTACTCAAATATTCACTATTCACTGTATACCTGTAACTCTACCTCTTCACTACTTTACTCAACAACTGATGCTCTCAAACACTTTATTAAGAGGCAAGAAATTCAAGTAATTAACTCTTGATGAGTTCAGCACAGCTGTTAACTGAAAGCCTGAATTCCACGTGACTCTACCTCATAAAGCTGACTGAGAAAATCCAGCAGAGATGTGCAAAACTGTCTAATCTAAACAAGAGAATCTAAAATATAAAACATATTCTGAGAACATTTTTAAAATGATGAAAAAACACTCAATTTAAGATGTGTCCAAACTTTTGACAGCCACTGTATATTAATGCCGACTCATAAAAAAGTCCAAGATCACACTTATTATTATACACTTATTCATAGAGCATACCTTACTCTTTACAGAAGGTTTAACATAAAAATTTAAACTAATTATAACTGTTATATACAGTCATATGAAAAAGTTTGGGCACCCCTATTATTCTTAATCATTTTTAGTTCTAAATATTTGGGTGTTTGCAACAGCCAATTTCAGTTTGATATATCTAATAACTGATGGACACAGTAATATTTCAGGATTGAAATGAGCTTTATTGTACTAACAGAAAATGTGCAATATGCATTAAACCAAAATTTGACCGGTGCAAAAGTATGGGCACCCTTATCATTGTATTGATTTGAATACTCCTAACTACTTTTTACTGACTTACTGAAGCACAAAATTGGTTTGGTAACCTCATTGAGCTTTGAACTTCATAGCCAGGTGTATCCAATCATGAGAAAAGGTATTTAAGGTGGCCAATTGCAAGTTGTTCTCCTATTTGAATCTCCTCTGAAGAGCGGCATCATGGGCTCAACTTGAGAACAACTTGCAATTGGCCACCTTAAATACCTTTCCTCATGATTCTCATGATCATTTCAATCCTGAAATATTACTGTGTCCATCAGTTATTAGATATATCAAACTGAAATGGCTGTTGCAAACACCCAAATATTTAGAACTAAAAATGATTAAGATTAATAGGGGTGCCCAAACTTTTTTTTCATATGACTGTATGTGACACCTCTGCCCCTGGTACATTTTTACATATGTTCTGGGAGTGTCCTGTAATTGTAAAATTTTGGAGATATGTAAACACAGTGTTGTCTGATATTCTTGAAATAGAATACAATTTGGATCCATGCTTGTGTCTCCTGAATGATAACTCCAACTTGGAGTTGAAGATGACACAGTGCAAGCTGTTGTTCTCTGGGTTTACTGCTGCTAAAAAGACAATTATACAAAACTGGATTACACCTGGAGTTTATATGGAATCATTTTGGGTGGTTAATCTACTCAATATAGCAAAACTTGAATCTACCGCTGCTCGACTTCATCACGCTAAGCCCATAACAGTTAAAACAAGGCAGACTTTTGTGTTGAATATTTTGGATTTTTTTTGCAAAGTATGTGTTGAATTTAAACACTTCCTCCTATTTATTTCTATCTGAAAAATACAAATTCTTGATCACAAAAAAAGACCAAGATCAGTATCCAGAAAGATCTGAGGTTTTACAGTATTAATGAGTGTGGGATCATTATTTAGATAAATGACTGGCCCCTGTTGTTTTTGTTCATATGTTGCAACTGATTATTGATGTTTTTACAACCTAATTTACAACCAAATAATTACATATTTATATACAGACCGTTTATAAAGGATTCTGGTTTTAAAGTGGTACCCTTATAGCTCTTCCTGATATCATATTAATATTTAATAATTGATGATGCTGAAGCTGCTGAGATGGTGGAGCAGTGGTGTGTGTGGTGGGTTCTGTGCTCTGATAGCTGTGGGTTCAATTCTAACTCTGTTATCTGTGTGTTTTTATTCTATAGGCGTATTCAGGGGAAATCAAGCTCAGGTGAAGGAGTATCAAGATCTGCTGCAGGCTGTTATATTTCAGACCTATGATGGTAAGTTATACACACACACACACACACACACAATGCTTACAGGTGTGGTTTGATAGACCATAGACCACGACACTTTGTTGTCAGGTTTGATGCTCCTGTGTTGATAATCCACTGCCAAGATAGCAATGAACATCAGACTGTTGATGTCTGTCTAGGTTGTGTTCTTCAGCCAGTGGTGCACCTGTGTTTTCTGTTGCCAAGATAGCAATACACCAGAAATTTTAGCATACCACCAGATATATTCACAAGCTCTATTGCTGTTTAAACAGTGCAGGTGGACGACATGAAAATAAATTGTTGGCGGGGTGTATGATAGCAATGAGCATTGTGACAAGCCTTGTGCAGGGTGTAAGACATCGCCCTGGGTCCTGCCACAAGAGAGCATAAAAGTGTTAGCCCTATCAAGTCAAAAGTCAGTGCAGTTTTGTTTTCCCACAAAATCTTACAGCACTTCATGCTTTCCTCTGCTACTGACAACTTTTATGGAGATGTGGATTTCATTTTCCAGCAGGATTTGGCACACTGCCCACACTGCCAAAAGTACTAATTGGTCTTATATAATATTAACATTTTCTGAGACACTGATTTTTGGGTTTTTATTGGATGTAAGCCATAATCAATCATCAAAAATATATAAGTTTCACATTTTGAACTGAATTACTGAAATACAGTAACTTTTTTAATTATTTATTAATTTTCTTAAGATGCAATACTACATACATGATTTATCACCAATCAAGCATTTATGGGAGCAGCTGGAATACTAGCTTCAGTAACCGATGAGAGTAGAGCAGGATCTACAGGCCCAGCTGTAGCAACATCTGTAGGTAAACCTGTATAGCTGCACACCCAGCCGTGCCTCACCTCACTCTTCTTGTGAATGTTTAAAGTGAAAACAGGAGCTTCCAGTGCTTGTGGTGTAGCTGCTGCTGCTTTACAAGGTGTTTCGTCTTGTTCCTGTTTTCTAGTTCAGGCCCATCATTTATTTAGCATTTTTATCTACATCCAGAGCTTTTCACTCGATACGATCTGATAGCTTTTCTCAGGGCTGTTTCTTCAGACGGAGGGAAACCTGAGAGTGATGTTTTGGTTTTAAGATGTTTAAACTTACGTAGCACTGAACACACACACACACACATATTCATATAATAAATATTTATAATAATCTTTATTTGTACTGTGAGAACTATATTAGGCGCTAACGTTTATTTGGGAGTTGGGAGATGTAAAAAGAATACAAGAATATACACTGAATATATATCTAAGAATATACAAGAGAGTATTTTAAATAAAACATAAAATTATATATTTATTATACACAGATCAAGCATTACATTATGACCTTGTTTCCTCTTGCTTCTGTTGCAGAAAAATAGATACAAAAAAGTGCTCCTATATGATCAGTAGAGCTGAAAGAACATGGACGAATGGGTGTAGAAACAAGACAGTGGTCATAATGTTATGCTTGATTTGTGTATATTAGACTAACACAAAAATACAGAAATAAATTAAGAAGTACTTTATTACTAGCTGCATATTTCGGTAATAAACAATAATTCTGTGTTTTTTATGTATTTAATTTTTACAGTATAAAAATAAAAAATGTTAAATTACAACTGTAAGGTTTAATATATGATGCAGATTGTGTTTAATGTTGTCTAATGCAGTCATATTAAATGTGATTTAAAAATAAATAAATGAAAAAAAATTGTAATGAATCATATTGCACAAAACAATTTCTTTTTAGAACTTGATTGAACCATTTCCTGAATAATTACTACTATTAACTTGAATCGAATTGTAAATAATTTTAGATTACACCAGATCATTTCCAGATTAATTGCATTTCAAATTTAATTGACTCAAATTAATATAACATTACTTGATATTCTGAATATATCCATTAAAATAAATGTAATTGTAGACGCAGAGTGGTCCAGCAGTCTAAAGTGCTGCCACTATGATCGGGAGATCTTTGGTTTGAATCCCGATCATGCAGCTCGCCATCAGATGCGGGAGCCCTGAGAGAGCACAATTGGTCTTGCTCTCTCTCTCTCTCTCTCTCTCTCTCTCTCTCTCTCTCTCTCTCTCTCTCTCTCTCTCTCTCTCTCTCTCTCTCTCTCTGGGTGGGTACAGTAGATGTCGCTCTTTCCCCTCATCACTCCAAAGGGTGATGTGGATCTGCACAAGGCTGCGTCTGTGAGCTGCTGTATCAGAACCGAGTCGCTGTGCTTTCCTCCGAGTGTTAGCGCTGTGATGCTACTCAGCAATTCTGCATCAGCAGCAGTTCAAAAGAAGGAGTCTGATTTCACATGTATCGGAGGAGGCATGTGCTGGTCTTTTATTTTGGCATCACTAGGGATGGGGGGGGGGATATACAGTTGATTTCATTGAATCAATTCCGAAAGAATCATATTTGATTCACTTGAATCACTTTGTGTTCAGAGATTGACCATTATTAAAACCTTGTATATGACTAGACTCTCTCTCTCTCTCTCTCTCTCTCTCTCTCTCCCTCTCTGTCTCTCTCTCTCTCTCTCTCTCTCTCTTTCTCTATGTATGTAGGTCATGCCGTCATCCCGAAGTATTACCATGTGCCGGCGGACTTTGTGGAGGCGGAGCAGAAGAAGCACGGCAGTCAGAAACGGTTCCCCAGCAACTCGGGCCAAGACGGGATGCTGTTCCTCTGGGGTCAGGCTCTGTACAACATCGCAAAGCTGCTGGGTCAGTGTCAACACACACACACACTCACACACACACACTCAGTAGAAAGACACCTCAGTAATAGATTTTTTTTTTATTATTATTATTCTAGGAAGAAACAATATTTGAATTCCTATCACTGCACTGCTCTTACATATTATATATTAAATCCCAATGTATTATTTAATTAAAATACAATACATTACACATATAATCACTTGTTTTCTGAATTAAAGCATTCAACATTGTATGCAAATACTCATTGTATGCTTAACTCATTGTTTTCCTTCCTAAATGCATTAATATACAGTACACTTACTTATTCTGCCTACATCTACTTATACTAAAAAAACAGAGCAGCCAATCAGAACAGAGCTCATTTAAAAATATCTTTTCTTTATTCGTGCAGACTACATTTTGATATTCTTGCCTCTAGTCAGCGAAAGAGCTAGCGCTAAATGCAGTTAGCGGCTAATGCCAATACTGCTCCAGCAGTGCTAGCTGGGGTTACCAGCAGCAGGCTTCAGGCTGATAATACTCACCTGTAAACGGCAAAAGAGCTAGCGCTTAGCGGGGTTAGCAGCTAATGTAATAGATTTTATTTGTTCTAAGGAGAAACAATATTTGACACGCAGGCATGTGCAAATTAGGGATCCACCGAAATTCAAACAAAATAAAACATTTGCTTTGAAGGTTGAATAACAAATTGTGGATATTTTTACAGGTTTTAATTCATTTCTCCACTTTTTTTTCACACATTTTTTATGTTTTTGTCTTGCTTTTTGTACAAAAAGAAATTATAAACATTATTTTGTATACCAAATATTTTTAACATCCTAGCTGACACTACAAAAAAAACACAATACGTTTTTTTTGTTGTTCTCCACATTTTACTGTGGTCACCCAGCACTGCAAAATTATAGAAATATCATTTATAAAGCTTATGAAACATCATGAAATCGCAGTTACAAAACTTTTGTAGAGGGCTTTTTAATTGGAAATGCATTAGAATTGGTGGTTAACCGCTAGTAAATGCCGTCTGACAGTGCCACACTGAGGAACCCTGAGTGTTCCGGTAAACCAGGGTGACATGGTAAACACGCAGACTACAGCAAGATTGTAAAGAGGTATTTAACACTGAGTAAACTGAGTGAGCAGAGCATGATAAGTAATGCCAATTCCTTTATTTAATGTCATTTATGTGAGTAGATAATAAAAATAAACTTAAACCTGCAGTTTATTGGCTCTTCCTATCAGCTCCCTCCCGCACTTCCTGCCGCCACTGCTGAAAAATCACATTAGAAAAAAACATTAGAGGAAATACTACACTACATCTTGGCATACATTAGTTTTTTTGTATAAATTGTTCAGCCACTTCACTGCAAGTCGTTTTGTTTCACTGAAAATATAAGGTTTTGATTAATGTTAACCCATAGAGGGCACTATTAGATGGTTGTTTTTGGTTTTGTTTGTGAACAAATCAAAATATTGTTCTTTTCTGATTTTTGTTCTTAGTTTTCATTTCCTAAACCGTTTTTGGCTCCCTGCTCTGTAGAATTACCAGGAGCTGCTCAGTTATTCATATCTCGATTATTATCCTGCGTTTTGCGCTGGATCCCCTGGTCTGCTCAAAGGGAATTTCAGAGTGAGCGCTGTTCAAACGGCTGCGCTGGTGCTGGGTTGAATGCGGTGTTGGAGGAGAGGTTTGTTGAGCTGAACTGTGAGGTTACACTAATGAACGTGTTGTTAGAGAATGAAGGAGACGAGCGAGGAAGAAATGAATAGTGCTGTGAGCGCTCTGCTCTCTTCACGTCTCGCTGTGTGTTTTAATCTCCCCGTATTCTAACAACTATATTCCATACTGCAGAAAACGAGCCCACTTTTTTTTAGAATTTAACACAGAACCGACTGCAGGAAGGTGAATTTTCACTCCAGTGTCACAGCAGGGTGGGCTAGATTGGAATGGAATTTGTTTGAAATGTGGGTTGAGTGGTTGGTTGGTTCAGTAGTTTAATTGGTTGGATTGTTGGTTAAGTGGTTGGTTGGTTGGAGGGTGGATGTGTAGTTTGGCCTGATCTATTAGTTGGTAGGTTGACTGGATGGTTAAATGGTTTGTTAGTTGGTTATGATGATGAGTAGGTAGGTTGGTTTCTTGGTTGGATAGGGAAGTGATTGGTAGGTTGGATATTTGAGTAATTGTAGCCATGTGTAGTGTAGTGAATGTGTAGTTGATTCGGTGATTGGTTGAGATTTTGGTTGTTTGGTTGGGTCTGTAAGTTGGTGGATTGGTTGGTTAGGTCTATGAGTTGGTTGGTTAGTTATTTTTTGGGTGATTGGTTGGTTTGTTGGTGCTGTAGGTTGGCTAGATGTATTAGTTTGTTGGTATACTTGGTTCAGGGATTGGCTGATTTTTTGGTTGGTTGTTTGGTTGGATCTGTGAGTTGGTTGATTGTTTGAGTGATTGGTTGGTTCAGTAATTTAATTGGTTGCATTGTTGGTTGAGTGATTGGTTGGTCGGAGGGTGGAGTGGTAGTTTGGCCTGATCTATTAGTTGGTTGGTTGACTGGCTGGTTAAGCGGTTGGTTAATTGGCTAGGTCCATGAGTTGGTTGGTTGGTTGTTTTTTGGTTGGATGAGGAAGTGATTGGTAGGTTGGGTAGTTGAGTAGTTGTTGCCGTGTTTGAGTGTGTAGTTGGTTCAGTGATTGGTTGAGTTTGTGCTTGTTTGGTAAGGTCTGTGAATCAGTAGATTGGCTGGATAGGTTTATGAGTTGCTTGGTTAGTTGATTGCTTGAGTGATTGGTCGGTTGGTTCAGTAGTTTAATTGGTTGGATGTTGGTTGGAGTGATAGGTTGGTCAGCTCTATTAGTTGTTGGTTGACTGGCTTAAGCAGATGGTTTGTTGGTTATGTCCATGAGTTAGTTGGATAAGGAAGTGATTGGTAGGTTGCATAGTTAAGTAGTTGTTTATGTGTTTGGATGTATTAATGGTTCAGGGATTGGTTTTTGGTTGGTTGTTTGGTTGGATCTGTGAGTTGGTTGATTGGTTGAGTGATTGGTTGGTTCAGTAGTTTAATTGGTTGGATTGTTGGTTGGTTGATTGGTTTCTTGGTTGGGTGAGGAAGTGATTGGTAGTTGAGTTGGATAGTTGAGTAGTTGTTGCCGTGTTTGAGTGTGTAGTTGGTTCGAGGATTGGCTGAGTTTTCGGTTGTTTGGTTGGGTCTGTGAGTTGGTGGATTGATTGGTTAGTTAGTTGTTTGAGTGATTGGTTGGTTGGGTCAGTAGTTAAATTGGTTGGTCAGAGGGTCGATTGGTAGGTTGGCCAGATCTTTTAGTTGGTTGGTTAGCTGACTGGTAAAGTGGTCTGTTAGTTGGTTAGGTCAGTGAGTTGACTCGTTGGATGGTGAAATGATGGGTAGATTGGATGTTAGTGTTTGGATGTGTAGTTGGTTGAGTGCTTGGTTAAGTATTGGTTGACTGTTTGGAGGGTGAAGGTTTGTTAGTTGGAGGGTGTTGGATGGTTGGTGGGTTGAGTGGTAGGCTGGCCAGTTCCATTAGTTGGTTGGATAGTTGGTTAGGTTTGTAAGTTGATTGGTTGGATAGTGCAGTGATTGGTAGGTTGGATAGTTGAGTATTTTTTTTAGTGGTTGGGTGTGTAGTTGGTTCAGTGATTGGTTGATTCAGAGATTGTATAATAACGCCTATTGGTTGGTTGGCTGTCTTATTGGTTCAGTTGTAGGTAGTTGAGTAGTTGTTTCAGTGGTTGGTTGTGTTTATGGTTGGTTTATGTAGTGGTTGGTTGGTTAGATGGCTGTTTTTAGTTATTAGTTGTTTGTTGGTTGGTTGACTTGTTGGTTAAATGGTAGGTTGGATAGTTGAGTGGTTGTTTCAGTGGTTGTGTCAGTAGTTAGTTGATTGTGTGAGTGGTTGTTTGGCTGGCTTAGTGGTTAGTTAGTTAGTTAGTTAGTTAGTTAGTTAGTTAGTTAGTTAGTTAGTTAGTTAGTTAGTTAGTTACATCCATGATTTGTTTGTTTGCTTGCTTCATATGAAAAGTTGAGTGATTATTTGTTTGATTGATTAAGTGGCTGGTTGGTTAGGTTAAAGATTTGGATGATTGGCTGGTTGATTGGTTGGTTGTTTTGATTAAGTGATTGGTTGGTTTTGAGATCTTTGAATCATATTATTGAATGACTTTATAAAGAATCGTAATCATATTTAAATCATATTCATCTCTGAGTTGCCCATGGTGTGTGTTATTGTAGGGAAGATATTAAGATTCTCACTGTTTTAATCAGATGAATCACCTCTTATCTGCTCTACAGTGGATGGCTTGATCAGCCCTAAAGACATCGACCCCATAAACCGTTACGTCCAGAGGCAGGACCAGAGAAATGTGAGCATGAGATACTCCAATCAGGTGAGCTGATCCTTCACCCTTGGCATGTTGTATATATATATATATATATATATATATATGTATATATATATATATATATATATGTATATATATATATATATATATATATATATACGTATATATATATAATATATATATATATATATATATATATATATATATATATATATATATATATATATATATACATATATATATATATATATATATATATATATATATATATATATATATATGTATATATATATACGTATATATATACATATATACATGTATATATATATATATATATATATATATATATATGTATATATATATATATATATATGTATATGTATATGTATATATATATATATATATATATATATACATATATATATACATATATATATATATATATATATATACATATATATATACAGTTGTGGTCAAAAGTTTACATACACTTGTAAAAAAACATAATGTTATGGCTGTCTTGAGTTTTCAATAAGTTCTACAACTCTTATTTTTCTGTGATAGAGTGATTCTGATTTCAATTCGTAGAGATACTTAAAAGTATTAAGTATTATTGTTAATTGTAATTTTATTTATAATAAATGATAAAAATACAGTCCATGTGTAGAGATGTGTACTGTACTCTACACATTTTGAAGTGAGGTGTATACTGACGACTCCAGCAGCTTAGAGAAGTGTCCTTAGTGTGTGAAATCTCTCTCTGCTGATGTGTTTGATGTTTGTGTCGAGGGCACAGCGAGTACACACACACACACACACACACACACACACACAGCTCCACACACAACTCACCTTTCATCAGCCCCACAGGCCTGTTTACACCTACAGACTGAGCTCTGCTTATACAGTATATGGTAGAGTTTATTCTGCTCTTTTGTTGAAGTAACTGTCTCTACTGTCCAGGGAAGAACTTCTGGAGACTAGATTCTGGAGAATTGTTATGAAGATTAATTGCATTTCAGCAGCAAATGCATTATCCCAAAAGTATATTGGATGGAGCTCCATTATTCCAGAGAACACAGTTCTTTCACTGATCCACAGCTTCTTACCCCTCTATAGCTGATACTTGGTGTTAGGCATGGAGCCAGAAGGTTCAGAATGGCTAATCTGCTCCAGAGGGCCTAGGATTCTCTCCCTATAGAGACTAGACAAGCTGTGTGAAAAGTTACTTTAATTTCAGTAATTTAGTTCAAAATGTGAAACTCATATATTATATAGATGTATTAAAGACAGCGTGATCTATTTTAAGTGTTTATTACTTTTATTGATAATGATGAAAACCCAAAAATCTGTGTTTCAGGAAATTAGAATATTATAAAAGACCAATTGGTACTTGGCAGTGTGGGCAGTGTGCCAAGTCTTGCTGGAAAATGAAATCTTCTCAAGATCTCTATAAAAGTTGTCAGTAGCAGAGGGAAGCATGAAGTGCTGTAAGATTTTGTGGGAAAACAAAACTGCACTGACTTTAGACTTGATAATAAAACACAGTGGATCAACACCAGCAGATGACACGTCCCTCCAAACCATCACTGATCATCAGTAAATTTTACATTTCATTTCAAGAAATCGAGGGAGCAGAGTCTGGAGGAAGAGTGGAGAGACACACAGTCCAAACTGCTCGAGGTCTAGTGTGAAGTTTCCACCAATCAGTGATGGTTTGGATAAAGAGACATGTCATCTGCTGGTGTCATCTGCTGGTGTTGGTGTTGTTTTATATCTTTTTTTTTTTTTTTTTTTTCAAAATATATTATTATATCAATAATGTTTTGATGGCCTGTAGTATATTTATTGATGCAGCAAGTTTGAAAATTTGGTGGAATTTTCTTAAAAATGACCCAGTTTTGAGAAGAGCGGCACTGCATGCTCTCCACTCCACCGTTCCGGCTGCGGATGGAGAGGATTAGAGCTGTCCCAATGTGTGTGTGTGTTTGTGTGTGTGTGTGTGTGTGTGTGAGTAGGGCGGGCACATCCTTTCTGCACTGGCTGCAGGTTCACTGCAGGTGGAATGGACAGCAGGTGATGGGAGATGTTTGCTGGTCACCAGCAGCCAACTGTGTGCTCAGCAGGTTCAGCCAGTCATGCTGATGCACTGGAGCCATGACAGGATGCTAACGCTGCTAATGTGTGTGTTTTGTGTGTGTGTGTACTTGTTTATGAGTGGCATTGTAGTATATGGAGGTCAGGCTTATATATGATGTGTGTGTGTGTGTGTGTATGTGTATACATACATCAACCGGCCACTTTTACTTTTAACTACCTCTTCTCAGAGGCTCTCCGAGGCTACTTTTGGGTAGTGTACCTCTTGGTGAGAGTGTAGTTGTGGAGTGTATTTTATTGAGGTCAGATTTAAATATGATGAGTGTGCCTATATATACAGTACAGGCCAAACGTTTGTACACACCTTCTCTTTTTCAATGTGTTTTCTTTATTTTCATGACTATTTACGTTGTAGATTCTCACTGAAGCATCAAAATTATGAATGAACACGTGGAGTTTTACGTACTTAACAAAAAAGGTGAAATTACGAAAAACATGTTTTATATTCTAGTTTCTTCAAAATAGCCACCCTTTGCTCTGATTACTGCTTTGCACACTCTTGGCATCTTTCTCTCAATGAGCTTCAAGAGGTGGCCACCTGAAATGGTTTTCCAACAGTCTTGAAGGAAGGAGTTCCCAGAGGTGTTTATTAGCACTTGTTGCTCCTTTGCCTTCTTCACTCTGTGCTCCAGCTCATTTTTTGTTAAGTACATAAAACTCAACATGTGTTCATTCATAGTTTTGATGCTTCAGTGAGAATCTACAATGTAAATAGTCATGAAAATAAAGAAAACGCACTGAAAAAGAGAAGGTGTGTCCAAACTTTTGGCTTGTGTAACAGAGAAACAATCCAAATAGAGGGTGAGATTTACCTCAGGATTGCTACTACGTTTATTTCTAACTCCCTAATGGAAATCTCCACCAGGGTAGACTTAAGTGCAGACCAGGTTACAACAGGTACAGAATTAATACAAAAAAAAAAAACGTGATAAACAGAAGCAAAGAGTGTTGTAAAGTGGTGTAAAGCTTCTGTGCAAACTCCTCTTTGGGGTTGTGGTGTGCTTTTCACAGAGAGGGAATGTATTTGAGAAGAATCAAAATGGCTGCAGCACCTCTGCAGTTTAGAAAAAGGAGAAGCAAAAGGGCAGGGAAACGAGAACTATGGTGCCAAACAAACTAAAGGGAATGGCAATCAAACCGCAGGTACTCGGTTTGTATCGAATAACTCACATACAGATACAGGGGTTGGACAATGAAACTGAAACACCTGTCATTTTAGTGTGGGAGGTTTCATGGCTAAATTGGAGCAGCCTGGTGTTCACATTATTGCACCAGTAAGAGCAGAGTGTGAAGGTTCAATTAGCAGGGTAAGAGCACAGTTCTGCTCAAAATATTGCAATGCACACAACATTATGGGTGACATACCAGAGTTCAAAAGAGGACAAATTGTTGGTGCACGTCTTGCTGGAGCATCTGTGACCAAGACAGCAAGTCTTTGTGATGTATCAAGAGCCACGGTATCCAGGGTAATGTCAGCATACCACCAAGAAGGAACAACCAGATCCAACAGGATTAACTGTGGACGCTGTAAGAGGAAGCTGTCTGAAAGGGATGTTCGGGTGCTAACCCGGATTGTATCCAAAAAACATAAAAACACGGCTGCTCAAATCACGGCAGAATTCAATGTGCACCACAACTCTCCTGTTTCCTGTTTTCTCTCATAGTAGATCCACCAACTGCCTTCTTTCAGCAGGATAATGCTCACGCACACAGAGCAAGGGATTCCCAGTAATGCAATACTTTGTTCGCCAGATTTATCGATCATTGAGCATTTATGAAACAAGCTGGATGCCATACAGAACTTACATACCCAAACATATCCCATATTGTATCCATCAATTCCATGCTCTCTCTCTCTCTCTCTCTCTCTCTCCCTCTCTCCTTCTCA